>NC_140288.1:11795476-11805325 GCF_964030765.1 Micromesistius poutassou
TCCCTCCCTCCCTCCCTCTCTCTCTCTCTCTCTCTCTCTCTCTCTCTCTCTCTCTCTCTCTCCCCCCCCCTCCCTCCCTCCCTCCCTCTCCCTATCTGTCTCCAGGACAACTACTACCGCCCCGCTGATGAGGACTCCTGCTACCCGTGTGACTGCTTCCCCATCGGCTCCGAGTCTCGAACCTGCGACCCGCGGACCGGCCAGTGCCCCTGTAAGGGCGGGGTCATAGGTCGCCAGTGCAACCGCTGTGACAACCCCTTCGCCGAGGTCACGGCCACGGGCTGCCAAGGTGCGTCTTCAACACTCTGATAGACATGATGTGATGTGATTAGAGATGTTACACAACATGTGTGATGTGATTGGAGATGTTACACAACATGTGTGGTAGAAATGTAAAACGACCTGAATAGGAGCTGGTGTAGCTATCTGAAACCAAACCGTTCAGGAGAGTATCATCTGTATATAGAACTGTAATATGAATACAGCTCTATCATCCCAGTACAGCGTATCAAAACGTTTCTGGTGTTTGCCCAGTGACCAGTGTTATAGTAGTATAGACTCTTCCCTTAAACCAGTGTAAAGACTGTTGGTTTGTCCCTTCAAACCAGTGTAAAGACTGTTGGTTTGTCCCTTTAAACCAGTGTAAAGACTGTTCCTTTAAACCAGTGTAAAGACTGTTCCTTTAAACCAGTGTAAAGACTGTTGGTTTGTCCCTTTAAACCAGTGTAAAGACTTTTGGTTTAAACCAGTGTAATGACTGTTCCTTTAAACCAGTGTAAAGACTGTTCCTTTAAACCAGTGTAAAGACTGTTGGTTTGTTCCTTTAAACCAGTGTAAAGACTGTTGGTTTGTCCCTTTAAACCAGTGTAAAGACTGTCCCTTTAAACCAGTGTAAAGATTGTTCCTTTAAACCAGTGTAAAGACTGTCCCTTTAAACCAGTGTAAAGACTGTTGGTTTGTCCCTTTAAACCAGTGTAAAGACTGTTGGTTTAAACCAGTGTAAAGACTGTTCCTTTAAACCAGTGTAAAGACTGTCCCTTTAAACCAGTGTAAAGACTGTTGGTTTGTTCCTTTAAACCAGTGTAAAGACTGTTGGTTTGTTCCTTTAAACCAGTGTAAAGACTGTTGGTTTAAACCAGTGTAAAGACTGTTCCTTTAAACCAGTGTAAAGACTGTTGGTTTGTTCCTTTAAAGCAGTGTAAAGACTGTTGGTTTGTTCCTTTAAACCAGTGTAAAGACTGTTGGTTTGTTCCTTCAAACCAGTGTAAAGAAGTTGTGGGTTTGTTGGCCAAGCAGGCATCTCAAGAGACAAAATGCCCAAAGCAGCGGCGAGCCGTGGCTGCCATCTGCTTGGGAACCGTTTAGCTAGCGTAGCGTCTTTGTGGTCAGCCAGTCAAGCAGGGCCGGCTAGCTGGTGGGACGGCTAGCCATACAGTAGGGATGAATAGAGAACCAAAGACACGTCTCCGGCACTGAAAGAGCTATTATGCCCCTGCTGGATCCTCACAATGACCCGCAGAGTTTCAGAGGACGTGCTCGCACTTTGAATTCATTTGGGAATAATTCATATGGAAATGAAAGTGCTTTGTAGAGGGGTGTGTACATTGCGACACTGCTGGACACTGAAGTTATTTGTCCTTTTTTCACTTTTAACTGTTTAGTCGTTTAGCGTAGGCTCTTATCCACACGGTACGGTGAAACCTCTTTCTGACGGAGGCCTACAGGTAGACTTAGGAGACCTAGGGGGTCGAACACGGAACCTTCCAGTTTGGAGTCAAACACCCACTGTGATTGGTTTAAAAAACAAATTATTAATTATGGTCGGTGTTGCACTGAGTATACGTGGTCTGGTTATTTCTGTCTGTGGTGAGATCCACTCTTCATGCTTCTCTGCACCTCTTCCATCAGACGGGAACATCAGCGGTTTGAGTCAGGGAGGGAAGGGAGAAGGAATGAGAGAATGAGTGATAGAGTGAAACACGCTGTGTCTTCTCCTCAGTGGTGTATGAGGGCTGTCCCAAGGCCTTCGACGCTGGCATCTGGTGGCCCAAGACCCAGTTTGGACGCCCCGCGGCCATCAACTGTCCAAAGGGCTCCATTGGTGAGTTACATCTATCCATCTATCCATCTCTACATCCATAGTACACCCATCACTCTATAATACATCCATCTATACGTTCATCTGTCCAGCCATCCATCTATCCATCCGCCCATCAGTAATACATCTATCGATACTATCCATAGTACATCCATCCATCTATCTATCTATCCATCCTTAGTACACCCATATAGCTCTTCTCCATCTGTAATACCTCTATCCATCCTTTTATCCATCCATCAATTATCTATCCATCAATGAATCCATCCTTCTATCCTCAACATTTTTGCGCTCTCTCTCTCTCTCTCTCTCTCTCTCTCTCTCTCTCTCTCTCTCTCCCCCCTCTCCCCCCAGGCACGGCGGTCCGTCACTGTAATGATGAGAAGGGCTGGCTACCCCCAGAGCTCTTCAACTGCACCACCGCCTCCTTCTCCAGCCTCAAGAAAATGGTGGGCTAGGCTAAGCTAGGCTAAAACACACTAAATTAACGACGCTTACCAAGTTTCCTTCACTAACCCTCAAGAAACTAACGAGCTAAGCTGGGCTCACACAAACTGTTCAAAATGAAGAAGGTTACTGAGGCGTGTTGCCGCTCATAGCTGTACATGGCGATTTGAATATGCAAGAAATATATTAAGATATGCAAATAAGATAACAAGATATGCATATAAGATCATTCGATACACTATATGCTCAATTAGGATCAACTATATTAAAGGTTGCCAAGCTATGATTAATTCAATTAAGCTGAGATAATACAAAAAAAAATACTCAGATAAGTGCATAATTAAGATAAGATGTCCAAAACGACACTGAGATAGAAATCTGCTCGGCTAAACTAAACTTTGCCAAACAAAGCCGTGCTAAGATAACGTGCTAACATAACTATCTTTGTTGTACACGGGGAATGGGTTAACCTAGTGATAGTTAGTGTACACAGGGAACGGGTTAACCTAGTGATAGTTAGTGCTTGGCACTCAGTTCTATGTACATCCTTACTGTAGGGAGAGCCATATATTGTTTCTCATTCTTCTGACAAATGTGCCTATTGTAAGTCGCTTTATATAAAAGTGATAAAAGCGTCTGCTGAATATTTAAGTCATTAAGTTGAAATGACTCGGTCGTGTGTAACAAAGGAAGAAGGAACACAACCCTAAATTTAGTTGTTGCATTTCTGCCTCTGTCCCTCTTTGGATCAAGATGAAGATGTAATGTCTCTTTAGATCAATATGTAAATTCTGCCAGACTTCCTACAATGACAATGTAACATGAATAATGTTGTATTTTGTACTCCCTGAATGTAGATGTATATCCTCTGCTGTAACGATACAGAATGACATTATATAATATAATAAATATATAATAATATAATATTATAATAATATAATATATATAATATAATATATATAAGTATCATTATAGTGATTATCCATAACTGTAGCGTCTGCTCAACGGCCTGAATGTGACTGTCCATTCTGAGTGTGGTTGACGGTTGAATTCCCGGGCGGCAGAACGAGGAGCTGCGGCGCAACGAGTCGGTGATGGACGGCGAGCGCTCCAAGGCCATCGTGAGGCTCCTCCGCAGCGCCACCAACGACACGCAGCGTTACTACGGCAACGACGTCAAGACGGCCAACGAGCTGCTGGTGCGCGTGCTGCAGTACGAGAGCCGGCAGGCGGGGTTTGAACTCACGGCCACGCGGGACGCAGACTTCAACGAGGTATGGAGAGGAGGTCGTCTTGTGTGTGTGTGCGTGTTTCTGACTACCTGTGTGTGTGTGTGTGTGTGTGTGTGTGTTTCATGCTGGGATGTCATTTGTGTCAATGATCATCAGTAATAATCTTTAAGGATAGAGGGATGATGGATGGAGAGGTAGAGAATGTGTGGCTTCAGAAAGGGAACCTGATCGGATCACGACCGGATCTCTCTCCGCCAGACGCTGGTGGAGAGAGATCCGGTCGTGATCCAGTCATGACCGGATCATGACCGGAATATGAGGTTAGGGTTAGGGTTAGGACTGGATCAATATGAGGTTAGGGTTAGGGTTAGGACTGGATCAATATGAGGTTAGGGTTAGGGTTAGGACTGGATCAATATGAGGTTAGGGTTAGGGTTAGGACTGGATCAATATGAGG
The DNA here is from genome assembly GCF_964030765.1 of Micromesistius poutassou. NCBI lineage: Eukaryota > Metazoa > Chordata > Actinopteri > Gadiformes > Gadidae > Micromesistius > Micromesistius poutassou. The sequence continues at coordinate 11,799,711 of NC_140288.1, forward strand.
TTAGGGTTAGGGTTAGGACTGGATCAATATGAGGTTAGGGTTAGGGTTAGGACTGGATCAATATGAGGTTAGGGTTAGGGTTAGGACTGGATCAATATGAGGTTAGGGTTAGGGTTAGGACTGGATCAATATGAGGTTAGGGTTAGGGTTAGGACTGGATCAATATGAGGTTAGGGTTAGGGTTAGGACTGGATCAATATGAGGTTAGGGTTAGGGTTAGGACTGGATCAATATGAGGTTAGGGTTAGGGTTAGGACTGGATCAATATGAGGTTAGGGTTAGGGTTAGGACTGGATCATAATAATAATAATACATTTCATTTGAAGGTGTCTTCCTCGGCACTCAAGGACACCCTACAAAGATGCACAAAAGTCATTAAAAAGACAAAAAACAACAACAACAACAATAAGATAAAGAAAAACTAAAAACAATAGAGATAACAAAAAAGAGAGATAACAATTGGCATCAGATGGAATAGGCATCATGACCTCTCCGGCCCTCTGTCCTCCAGAACCTGGTGCGTGCGGGCAGTGCCCTGCTGGACCCGGGAACCAAGGAGCACTGGGATCAGATCCAGAGGGGCGAGGGGGGCGCGGCCCTGCTGCTGCACAGCTTCCAGGACTACGCCAGCACCCTGGCCCAGAACGTCCGCAAAACCTACCTGAAGCCCTTCACCATCGTCACAGACAACATGAGTGAGAGGAGCCCCCGCCCCGAGGCGTCTTAGACCGGCAGCATGTGTGTTCTAAGAGGAAGGAACACCGACACGTGTTGTAATGTCTCTCCTTCGCTCTCTCCTCTCTCTTCTCGTCCTCTGTGTCTCCTCTCTCCTCTGCATTCATCCTCTCCCTTTTCTCCTCCTCCTTTCTCCACTTCCTCTCCTCCTAATCCCACTCTCTCTCTCACTCTCCTCTCCTCCTTCCTCCCCATCTCCCTCCCTGTCCTCATCTCTCCTGCTCTCCTTCTCTTCCTCCTCCCTCCTCTCCTCCTCCCTCCCCCGTCTCCCTCTCTCCCCTCTCCAGTCCTGACGGTGGACTACCTCGATACGTCCGACCCGGACCGGACCGCGTTCCCCCGCTTCCAGGACATCCAGGAGGCCTACTCCCCCGAGTTGGGCTCCTCCATCGACTTCCCCGAGTTCAACCCCCACAGCCCGGAGCCGCCTGGTAGGAAACACTGGGGACTCAACGTCCGGCCTTTAGGAGTCTGTTTGCTTCTGCTTTCAGTTTCAGATGTTTAGTTTATCTCTTCAGTTCTTTAGTTTATCTCTTCAGTTCTTTAGTTTATCTCTTCAGTTCTCCCTTGGTCTTTATCTCTCTCAGTTCAATTAAAGAGCTGTGTTGCAGTACGAAACAATGATGTACATTGCCAAAGAACAAAAAAAATGATGACTAATCAGATTATCTAAATAAATAAGAATTTAAGAAGACAAATATATTAAAACGGTTATATATAAATGTATAACGTCACAGGAACGTTTAAACATAATTAGGCTGTCAAATTTCATTAATACACAGGATCAGATGTTATAATCAAAGATCTTAATTAGACATTAATTATTTACAAATATTATGGTGGTTGGAGATTTTAAAATGTTTTCATATTTAAAGAGTTGAAAGAGTAAAATGTAGCGTACGGTAACACCCTCTCTCTCCTCAGAAGAGCCGTCCCCTCCCCCGGACGTCCTGACCGACACCCCAGAGGGGGAGGAGCCTACCGCGGCCAATAGGAAACCACGCCACGCCGAGCCCGCCGCCCACTTGCCGGTTGCCGTGGTGATTGTGTACAAGTCCATGGGACAGCTGCTGCCGGAGCGATACGACCCTGATCGACGAAGCCTCAGGTAGACCTTCAGCTCCACCGCCTATCCCATAATACCCATCACATCCCATAATACCAGTCACATCCCATAATATCAGTCACATCCCATAATACCCATCACATCCCATAATATCAGTCACATCCCATAATACCCATCACATCCCATAATACCCATCACATCCCATAATATCAGTCACATCCCATTATACCAGTCACATCCCATAATATCAGTCACATCCCATAATATCAGTCACATCCCATAATACCATCACATCCCATAATATCAGTCACATCCCATAATACCCATCATATCCCATAATATCAGTCACATCCCATAATACCATCATATCCCATAATATCCATCACATCCCATAATACCCATCACATCCCATAATATCAGTCACATCCCATAATATCAGTCACATCCTATAATATCCATCACATCCCATAATACCCATCATATCCCATAATATCAGTCACATCCCATAATAATCAGTCACATCCCATAAAATCACATCACAATCCCTTAATACCCATCACATCCCATAATATCCATCCCATCCCATAATATCAGTCACATCCCATAAAATCACATCACATCCCGTAATCTCCCATATTATCGCATCACATCCCATAATACCCCAGGTCCACGCGGTTGGTCGCCATGGATACCAGGGCTTGCCTTCAGGGTTCTGTTTTTTGTGATTCTGACCGCACTGATTCACACCCCCACAAAGGGTCTCCCGTTCAGTCACAGGTCTCCACGACGTTGTACAAATTACCCTCTACAGTATGAGCCTCCCTGACTCCTACTGTCATAAATTACCCTCTACAGTATGAGCCTCCCTGACTCCTACTGTCATAAATTACCCTCTACAGTATGAGCCTCCCTGACTCCTACTGTCATAAATTACCCTCTACAGTATGAGCCTCCCTGACTCCTACTGTCATAAATTACCCTCTACAGTATGAGCCTCCCTGACTCCTACTGTCATAAATTACCCTCTACAGTATGAGCCTCCCTGACTCCTACTGTCATAAATGAGGTGGACAGGCAGCAGGGAGGGCTGCTGGTGCTGTAGCTTCTCCCCTTGTAGTTAAACAACGCTCATCACAGTCTGTAGTCTCCTCCCGGGGTTCTCCTGCTGAACAGACTGGAGCTTGTACCTGAAGATATTCGGCCTCACGGGAACGTCGGGAATGCTCAGCCTCAGATTCTCCGTCGGTATCCAGGGGAGCTGTCATAATATTTACGTGTGACGTAAGCCCGACTTCTGAAGCTCTGCGGGGGGTCGCTGAGTCACATGGAATGTTTGTTAGGGCTGTGTGTGTGTGTGTGTGTGTGTGTGTGTGTGGGTGAGGGTGTGTGTGTGTGTGTGTGTGTGTGTGTGTGTGCGTGCGTGCGTGCGTGCGTGCGTGCGTGCGTGCGTGCGTGCGTGCGTGCGTGCGTGCGTGCGTGCGTGCGTGCGTGCGTGCGTGCGTGCGTGCGTGCGTGCGTGCGTGAGGGTGTGTGTGTGTGGGTGAGGGTGTGTGTGAGGGTATGTGTGAGGCTGGGTGCTTGTGTGTGTGTGTGTGTGTGTGTGTGTGTGCTTAAGGGTGTGTGTGTGTGTATTTGTGCAAAGGTATGTGTAGCAACGTCAATGCTACATGCCACCTACAAGCCAGGTGGCTTTTCCTGGGCTCCTCCAGACACAGTACACCGGGTGGAAGCCGGTTTATTGTAGTTTACAGATAGATGGGCTGGTGCGCCATGCTGCCATACAGGGGATCTCTCCCTGACTGTGTGTGGAGACGGCTGTTCTAACCCGTACACACTGATTACTCAATGACAGGTGTGCTGCCTCACCCAGCCCCGGAGTGGGTGCATCTTTTCCTTGTGTCTATATGTTTTCAGCTTTCTTTACCTGTGTAAACCTGTTGTACTCTGTAGTGTTTGTACCTGTACTCACCTCTGTTCCACCTCACCTCTATTTCTACCTGTGCTCTCCTGTGTGTACCTGTGTCAGAGTTCTCCTTCACTCAGGGTTCCTTCCAACGCATCCTGGAAAACATTTGGAAAATATCCAAATTTATCAGCCGTCTTGGAAATTGTTACGCTACAAAACATATCTGATGTGATCTGATCTGTGTGGGCTTTGTTCTACGGATACATACGTAATGGTTGGTTATTATTAGTTAGTAGTTATTGGTAAGTCAGTAAAAAATATTTGGGATGAATCTGCGATTCGATGCTGAAACTGGGATATTCTTCTTGTTGACTGCTTGTAGCTACAGGATTAAATTCAACTCACTGATTGGTCCACAGTTGTCATTCATAAAGAACAGGTTTGTTATTCATGCTGCTCATTCAAAAGAGATCAGGGATCATACAGGGCTCTATGGACCAGGGAAATGATGAGCTCTAAAGAGTGGGAACCCTGCTCACTGTATTTCTACTGCATTAGCTGTATTTCCACCTGTACTCACCTGTATTTCTACCTGTACTCACCTGTATTTCTACCTGTACTCACCTGTATTTCTACCTGTACTCACCTGTATTTCTACCTGTACTCATCTGTACCTCCAGGATCCCAAACCGTCCGGTCATCAACTCGGCCATCGTGAGCGCCACTCTGCACAGCGAGGGCCCCGCCCCTGCCCCTCCCCCTGGAGCCGCCTGTCACGGTGAGGCTCCGCCTCCTGGAGACGGAGGAGAGGACTAAGCCCGTCTGCGTCTTCTGGAACCACTCCCCTCCTGTAAGAACACACATAACATCTAATATACACACACCATGAGTTATATGCTGTGATGTAAATGCAAAGGTTCCTTTACTATATAATGTACAATTTTATATCAGAACTTCCAGAACTTTATATCAGAATCATTATTCCGTCATAATCGTTTTCTACTCTTTCTGGTTGTTTTATTGTGTGTGTGTGTGTGTGTGTGTGTGTGTGTGTGTGTGTGTGTGTGTGTGTATCTGTGTGTGTGTGTGTGTGTGTGTGTGTGTGTGTGTGTGTGTGTGTATCTGTGTGCGTGTGTGTGTGTGTATGTGTGTATGTGTGTATCTGCGTGTGTATCTGCGTGTGTGTGTGCGTCTGTGTGTGTGTGTGTGTGTGTGTGTGTGTATCTGTGTATCTGCGTGTGTGTGTGTGTGTGTGTGTGTGTGTGTGTGTGTGTGTCTGTGTGCGTGTGTGTGCGTGTGTGTAGGGTTGGGGCTGGTGCCTGGTCGTCTAAAGGCTGTGAGATGCTGGACAGGAACAACACACACATCAGCTGCCAGTGTAATCACATGACCAGCTTCGCCGTGCTCATGGACATCTCCAAGAGAGAGGTACCCGTTGCCAGGCAACCACCAAACACCTACAACACCTTTCTCCTCCTGCTCCTCTTCCTCCTGCTCCTCCTCCTCATCATCATCATCATTCCTCCTCCTCATGATCACTCCTCCTTCTCTTCCTCCTCCTCCTCCTCCTCCTCCTGCTCCTCTTCCTCCTGCTCCTCCTCCTCCTCATCATCATCATCATTCCTCCTCCTCCTGCTCATCATCATTCCTCCTCCTCCTCCTCCTCCTCCTCCTCCTCCATGACCACCTCCTCTCTCCCTCCTCTCTCCTGGCAGCATGGCGAGGTGCTGCCCCTGAAGGTCGTGACCTACACCACGGTGTCCGTCTCTCTGCTCCTGCTGCTCCTCACCTTCCTGCTCCTCTGCCTGCTCCACCGTCTGCGCTCCAACCTGACCGCCATCCACCGCAACCTGGTGGCCGCGCTCTTCTCCTCCCTGCTGGTCTTCCTCCTGGGGATCAACCAGACGG
>NC_140288.1:11805525-11860868 GCF_964030765.1 Micromesistius poutassou
TTTAAGTGTGAGTGTGTGTGTGTTTAAGTGTGAGTGTGAGTGTGAGTGTGTGTGTTTAAGTGTGTGTGTGTACAGCATGCAATGAGATATCGCTCCCTATATCTCATAAAGAGTGAACATAGAACATATTCCTTCACATATGCAGGGCAGAGGTCCGTCAACAAACGTAAACACCGACTATCGATCAGGAGTGAAGGAATCCTGAAACTTGGGCTGAATTAAACCTGGGGTTTCATTCATTGTTGCCTCGATGTGTTGGAGACCCTGGGCCACAGGCCAATAAGGCTTATAGTCCAATTCCCATCGACTTGTGATTCTCCCATCACAGTTCTCTATTTATATGCTGGTGGAGTGTTTGTGTAACAGTAGAGTCTTGTTGAGAGGCAAAGCACTTTGATAAGAAGGCTTCATATTACGATGGGAGAACTCACACAGAAAACACACACACACACACACTTAAAATAACTTGTGTGTCAAACTATGCAACTATCTTAACTGCGTACCAGTCATTTCACACAGGCTTTGGTCCAAAGACTTGATATTCGTTATGGTGTTTGTCGCCACAACCGGAAGGTTCTGGGTTCTAACCCTGCCTAGCCCTTACCCCCTACCGTAGAACCTTCTCCTTCATGACTTCATGACTCAAACAATCCACCGTGACTCTGAAGCATCTGCTGAATAACGAAACACGACCAGCATGAAACCCTTACCCTCGCTATGTTTGTTGTATACAGGGAATGGGTTAACGTAACGCTTGTTAGTGCTTGGCACTTGGTTCTATGAACATCCGTACTGTACCGTCAGTTATTAAGTCGTTTTGGGTAAAAGTGTGTGCTGAATGCCCTGAAGGTTAATGGGAATGAACCCAGTTCCATGTCCTGAGCAGCAGGGAGGGGTGAGGGAGCCTGGGACTAGGATGGAGCTGAAGACAAGACTTAATATGATGCCAAGCTTTCAACTTAAGCAGAGACTCGAAGAAACCATCCACTCCACTTTTGTTTTCCAGACCTCACTTCCATTACGGCATCGTTGAAGTAATTAAAAGGACGGGTACAGACATGTGAAATGCTTCGAGAGATCCAGCATCGCCTCACGTCTCTGAAGACTCATGAACACAGCTCTCAGTCCGTCTCCCCGGTACAATCCTACGGTTTTGGGTCGCTAGTTTTCCATCTACTGTTGTTGGGTCATTATCTCAACGTCTGTTCAAACTTCCCGTATGTCTTAAAGGACCCTGGGTATGATGATTATCTGCAAGAACGTCAAGTCATTTCAAACCCCCCGTTAGTGACATCACAGGTGGGAGGGTCGACCCAGGTGAATGACGGACAGATCGGCCACTCTGGTAGGCTGATCCGGGCCTCGTCCCCCACGTGTCACGTGACACTAGAGGGTCTGTTTTGAAACGTCTCGTAGCAGCCAATCAACGGCACACCTGGCGGCAAAACAGGGAGTGCTGCTGACCTTATGACCTTAGGGTCCAGGGGTCGTGGGGTTTGTTTTCTGTGTTTGAACGATAAGGGCTCTGGGTTAGGGTTAGAAGAGAAGAGGGGCGTCGACGCTGGGGGTCGTGGAAACGACACGATTGGACGGATAAAGTGACCAGATAATAACTAAGTGAGAGAGAGAGAGAGAGAGAGAGAGAGAGAGAGAGAGAGAGAGAGAGAGAGTATAATTCACTCAGAGATGAATACAAGGCATTGTTACAAGGAGACAGACGGCAAAAGCAGCATTCACTGCTTGTTAGCCTGCTGCTGGGAGCGTACCGTTAGCATACTGTTAGCAAAGTGTTAGCCAGCCCACCCTTGCTCCAGGCACTTCCTCACAAAAGCGGGCCCGGCGGGGTTGAAAGGTCAACACGACAGTACTAATGGTTAGCCAACATTTGACATCAGGGAGGGAGTGTCCCGGGGGGGGGGGGGGCAGAGGCCCTTAGGGACCAGAGTTGTCATGGCGACCAACAAGGGCCGCGAAAGGCCATAAAACTTTAGATAGCTCCACATCTGCTCCAGCTTTGAGTCTGTACGAAATCAATAATATGTCAATATTTGCAAGCCAACAGAAGCGTTGCACAGAGATGTCTCTGAGTTGTCTCAGCCAACATTTTGGCTATAAAGTTCTGAATTTTTTCCGAACTTTAACATCTGGAATCATTTTCCGATATATTTTATCTGCCTGACTGATTCAAACAGGTGTCAAGATGTCAGAAAGAAAAAGCTGTCCTATTAAATGTTACTTTATGGAGTCAGATACACATGTCTGTACAGTATATAATCCTGTACTTATTGAGCTACCATTAGAATACTAGAGGCCTCCAACATAGGCTTCAGATTGATACTTGAGAGTGAGTGATGGAGTGAATGATGGAGAGAGACGTAAAGTGTGAGACATATAGAGACAGAGAGAGAGCAAGAAGCACACACACACAGTGAGTGGGAGAGAGATGGTGTGATTGTACTGCAATCTTTGACAGGGTAGTTATTCTGTCAAGACATCTAATGAACAATTTCTGACATTTTGATGAATGTCGGTGGTATTATCTTACGGTGTGTGTGTGTGTGTGTGTGTGTGTGTGTGTGTGTGTGTGTGTGTGTGTGTGTGTGTGTGTGTGTGTGTGTGTGTGTGTGTGTGTGTGTCACTCCAGTTTGGGAGTGAATGGACAAATCTGTTTGTTTCTGTCTAATGTTTAACACCCGAGAACAAAGTCTGTGTCGCTGTAAAGAGGCATCTTTCCGACATTCCTTCTGCGTGACCGCGCTCAGACTCCACCTTACCGGACCCCCCCCCCCACACCCCCCCCCCCGAAACTAAATCAAGTTCAGCCCCAAATAAAACCACCAGGAGAATGTGTTGCCTGCTTTGATCTGAACGGGGGGAGATCTTCTACAGGCTGCTCCACATCTCCTGCAGATATATGCAGACGGATATTACCACACTGATGCCAGCAGAATGTGTCAAACAGGAATCTGTGTGTGTCTGTCTGTGTGCACTTAATGCATACGTGTAATACATGTGCATGTGCGTGTGCGTGTTTTTGGGGAATGCATCTATGGTTGCACGTTTCTGTATGTGTGTGTATTTTGTACCCATGTGTGCATGTATATGCATACATGTGTGTGTCTCTGTTATGGTGTGTGCTGTGTGGTGCGCTGAAGCCACATGTTAGTTGCCAGAGAGGCTGCCAGGCCTCATGCGTTCTGCTCCCTCACAACATTTCCCTTACACGTCCAACCACTGGCAAACAAAACATCCATCACCAATGGCACCAAGGCAGAAGAACCGGATCCTTCTCTGAGCCCGAAGCAAACACTCAGTGAACACACAGAAAACCGCCGGGCTCAGCGGCCCTGCTGGCTTCCACAGCAGACAACCCTCTCCATTCTCATGGTAAATGGACTGCATTTATATTGCGCTTTTCTAACCAGTGGCCACTCAAAGTGCTTTACAATATTGCCCAACATTCACCCATTCATGCACACATTCACACACCGACGGCGGAGTCAGCCACGCAAGACAACAGCCAGCTCGTCGGGAGCAGTCAGGGTGAGGCGTCTCGCTCAGGGACACCCCGGTTACCAGCCGACCTGCTCTACCTCCTGAGCCACATGCTGCCCATTTCCAGTCATAGGAATAACTCCTTCTCACGATTCCCGCCAAGATCAGCCCGATATGGGACCGCTCTGACAAGGGACTCTGACTTCTGTCTGCAACTCTGTTGAACAGTGAGACGACGATTCCAGGACGGAATCATGGATCTCATCGTGTTACGCAGTCTTTGTCAACAACCGCTCACATGGGGAAGAGATGAGGGTGAGGAGATGAGGGTGAGGAGATGAGGGGATGAGGGTTGAGGAGATGAGGGTGAGGAGATAAGGGTGAGGACGAGGAGATGAGGGGTGACGAGATGAGTGTGCAGCGACGAGGGTGAGAAGACGGTGTCGGCGTGTGTCGAGTGCGGGGGTCCTACCTGAGACGGAGATGGTCATGGCGGCCTCCAGCGGCCGGTCGTTGTCCAGGTCCTTGCTGAGCCTCAGCTCCCCGGTTCTGTTGTTCAGGTCCAGGAGGTTCAGCTCGTTCCCCGACTCAAAACGGAACCTCAGCTCGTCGTCCACGTCGGGGTCCCGCGCCGGCACGGCCCCGATCACCCCCGACGGGAAGCTGTTGGACTTGTTGGTGATGTAGTTGTTGAAGATGATCTCGAAGTCCTGCAGCACCGGCACGTTGTCGTTGACATCCACCAGCTGCACGTGCACCGTGGCCCGGCTGACCAGCGGCGCCGAGGTGGCCTGCACCACGATCACGTACTCCCGCCGGCTCTCGTAGTCCAGCTCCACCAGCGCCGTCAGGTCCCCGTTGAAGATGTCAAGCGTGAAGAACTCGGGGCTGTTCCCCTCCACGATCTGGTACATGATCTGGGCGTTGGTGCCCTCATCGGGGTCCGTGGCGCTGATCCGCGCCACCACCGACCCCACGGGCCGGTTCTCCTCCACCCGGACCACCAGCACGTCGCGGTCGAACACGGGGGCGTTGTCGTTGATGTCCAGCACGGCCACGTGGACGGACACGGCCGCCCGCAGTGGCGGCACGCCCTTGTCCACGGCGAAGGCCCTCAGGCTGTAGGACGGCACGTTCTCGCGGTCCAGCTTGCGCGCCGACCGGATGATGCCGGAGTACGGCTCGATGAAGAAGTCTCCATCGCCGTCGTCTCCGCCCGCGAAGGTGTAGCTGAGGCGCCCGTTGGAGCCCGAGTCCTTGTCGGTGGCGGAGATCTGGAGCACGCTGGTGTAGACGGGCGCGTCCTCGAACACCGAGCCCTGGTAGACGTCGCGGGGGAACAGCGGCGCGTTGTCGTTGGCGTCCACCACGATGATCTCCACGTACGCCGTGTCCATCTTCTGCGGGATGCCGTTGTCGCGGGCGACGATTGCCAGCGTGTAGGACGACAGGTCCTCGTAGTCCACCTCCATCTGCGTGGTGATGGCGCCCGTGTCCGGGTGCACCGCAAACTGGGGCACCTTCTCCTCCATCACGTAGGTGATGCGGGCGTTCTCGCCCGTGTCCTCGTCGGAGGCGGCGATCACCACCACGACCGAACCCACCGGCAGGTCCTCGCTGAGGAACACCTGGTAGCTGGCGCTCTGGAACACGGGCCGGTGCGTGTTGGCGTCCGTCACGTTGATGGACACGCTGGCTGTGTCGGCGCGCGTGCCGTCCGACGCCGTCACCGTCAGCACGTACTGCCGCTCCTGCTGGTAGTCCAGCGGCAGCGCCAGGGTCACCAGCCCGCCGCCGCTCTGGCTGGTGATGGCGAAGCGGTTGCGCGTGTTGCCGCTGGAGATCTGGTAGGTGACCACGCTGTTGACGTCGCGGTCCACCGCCGTCAGCATCAGCACGCTGGTGCCCACCACCGCGTCCTCGTTGATCTTCAGCTCGTACCGCCGCTCCGTGAAGGCCGGCGTGTTGTCGTTGACGTCCAGCACCGTCACGCTCACACTGGCCGCCGACGACATGGCGGGCGCCCCGTGGTCCCGCGCCTCCACGCGGAACTTGTAGAACTCGGTGGACTCGCGGTCCAGCTCGCTGCACGCCGTGATCCACCCCGTGCTGTTGTTGATGGCGAGCGGGAAGCCCGGCGGCGTGTCCGCCAGCCGGTACTCCAGGCGGGCGTTCTCGCCCGAGTCGGCGTCGATGGCCTGCACGTGGAGCAGCGAGTAGCCCACCGCCGCGTTCTCCAGCACCGAGGCCTGGAAGGGCGTGCTGACGAACATGGGCGCGTTGTCGTTGACGTCCACCACCTGCACCACCACCATGCCCGTGCCGTTGATGAGCGGCGGCCGGCCCCCGTCCTGCGCCTTGATGCGCAGGTTGTACTCCCGGATGGTCTCGAAGTCCAGCGGGTTGATGATGTCGATGACGCCGGTGGGCGCGTGGATGTAGAACTGCCCCTTGACGTTGCCGCTGATGATGCTGTAGTGCACCTTGGCGTTGTTGCCCTGGTCGCGGTCCGTGGCCTCCACGCGGATCACCTTGGTGTTCACCGCCACGTCCTCGCGCACGCGCACCACGTAGCGCTTCTCCGAGAACTGCGGGTAGTTGTCGTTCTCGTCGTCCACGGCGATGTGCACGGTGGCCGTGGCGCTGCGCGGGCCCGGGTCGCGGCCCTGGTCGTTGGCCTCCACGATGAGCGTGTAGCGGTCGCGCGCCTCGCGGTCCGGCCGCTCCCGCACGCGCACCAGGCCGTTGCGCGCGTCGATCTCGAAGGCCGGGTTGTCGTCGGCGTTCAGGATCTTGTACACCATGTTGGCATTGGCCGAGGCGTCGCCGTCCGTGGCGCGGATGGTCATCACCTCGAAGCCCACCTCCACGTTCTCGCGGATGCTGTCGCGGTACTCGGTCTGCTCGAACACCGGGCTGTGGTCGTTGGTGTCCGACACCGTCACCGTGACGTAGGTGATGGCCGAGCGCCGCGGGCTGCCGTGGTCCAGCGCCGTGACCTTGAACACGTGCGTGTCCTTGACCTCGCGGTCCAGCGGGAGCAGCGTGCTGATGGTGCCGCTGCGGGGGTCGATGGCGAACAGGCCGTTGGAGCGGCTGTCGAACATGGACTCCATCACGTACTCCAGCCGCCCGGCCTCGCCCTGGTCGGGGTCCGTGGCGCGGGGCGTGATCACCACCGTGCCCGCCGGCTGGTTCTCCGCCAGGGCCAGCTGGTAGTTGGGCATCTTGAACTTAGGGGGGTTGTTGACGCTCCTCCTGCCCCGGGGGTGGTCTCTGAGTTGTTGTTGTTGTTGTTGTTGTTGTTGTTGTGGGTACATCTCGGGATCAAACTCTAAAGATAAATATCCATGCTCACCCACCGGCACGGGCGCTGTCACAACACGCACGGCCAAGCGCACGGAAACCCCGCGCGCTGGCACGGACACTACGCGCGCTGGCACGGACACTACGCGCGCTGGCACGGACTCACGCACAGACACGCCGCGCGCATCCCCGTGGCTCTGCAGCGCGCACCGCAGACCCACCTGCGCGCTCTGCTCGCGCAGCGCGCGGCAAAAGTCTTCGGCCAGCAATAAGTTCCCTCGCAAGAAAACCGCGTGCAGCCCGTCACCGGCACACACGGCGTCGTTTAACGGGACGTCTCGCGCAAAGGCGGGCAACAGTTGGGTGACATTCACGAGCACCTTACCCGCGGCCCAGCAGGGGGCCCCCCCTCCGAGGGTCAGGACCCGCGCGATGCGGACGTCGGGCTGCTCACGCGGCGCCGCGGTCTTCCTCCGGTACTTGATGAAGCAGTCCTGGCCGTGCACGTGCACGTTGAACCGGGTCAGGATCACGTCTCCTGACACGCGCGAGGTGGTGCTGAAGTGCACGCTCTGCGGGGGTCGCGACGCGCGCGCGCAATCCACCCTCCGGGAGAGCCGGACGGCCCCGGTGCGCGGGTCCACTCGGAACCAGCTGCGGGCGGCCGCGGGGGACAGGGTCCGGTCCACCGTGTACGTCCACCCGGGACCGGGGCCGAGGGAGAGGTCGGCCAGGACGGCCCCGGGCTGGAGGGTCTCGGAGAGGTCCAGCTCCAGACCGGTCAGCAGCAGCGGCGCGCTGAGGAGCACACACACCCGGAGCCACACACACACAGGTAGGACCTCCATGGCTCTCACACACCACACTCACACTCACACACTCACACTCACACTCACAGGAACACGAACTATACACTAACTCTTCTTCGCCCAGCTCCGCGTCTTGCTTTTATTCCTCGTCTTGCTTCTCTTATTCCCCATGGCGACGGACGGGTCTGGAGGGCACCGGGCCCCTGGGGTCCATGGGGGTCCGCGGTCTGTGCGAGCGGCCGCGGAGTCTGACGGCAACTTTTTAAATGACTACAAAATGGCTCCGTGTCTCCTCCTCCTCCTCCTCCTTCAGGAGCTGATTACCATAAACCTGCTGGGCTCTCTCCTCTGGGACCCCCACCCCCCACCCCCCACCCCCCGCTGGGTCCTGGGACACTTGTTGGGCGACTATCGATTAAAATCTGACTGTTTGGTGTCGTTTATTCACTTGATTGTTCGGGTAGGTTTTTAACTCATAAGTTTTCAGTTAGTGGGTTGAAGGTCTACTGTATTCATCACGGGTTTGTTGGAAACCAAAAAAAAAAAGAAAAACAAATAATAACAAAATACTATTAAATCAATAAAATTACCAAATACAAAAAAAAAACATACACCAGCAGTATCATGTCACTTCACGTCGCTTCATCTTATATCGTCGTTGTAGTTATACGAGTTTTAAAACGTAAAGGCGTGCCCTCCAATGCCATCGAGGTTACACCGCGCGTTTATCAGGTCTAGTACTAGTTTACACACCATTAAAAAAGAAAAGCGAGTGGAAAGTTAAACAGTGGGTTGTGTGATGTGTGTGTGATGTGTGTTTGCTGTTTCTATCGGTCGACATCAAACGGCTGAGAGCTCCGCCGGTCAGTGAAAGTAAACAGTAGAAGAGCTCCCCCTGGTGGTGAACGAAGTCTGTTTCAGGCCATTAGAAATAACAAAACTAAAAAGATTTCAGACCAATTTTTATTTACATCGTTTCTCTTATTCTGTACATTTTGCAACCTTTCGGATATTTCACAATGAGAACAATATACACAAACTTTTTTCCAAGGAATACATAAAAAGAGGTCCTACTGCAATAAAAAGATTAAATAAAATGGGTATTATTTCGAAAAAAGCAGTCGTTTCTTTTCCATTTGTGTATTTCCGTTGATTATTGTCTCTGAACACAGGAGGAAGTCAGATTGAGTCATACAACTCCAGGAGTCTACCACAGTGCCACGTAACCATAGCATAGCCGTAGCTCGTCCTTAGCATAGCCGTAGCATAGCTGGGCCTGCTCCCAGCATAGCCTCTCTCAGCTAGCCTGTTCTGGGGGTCCGGGCCGGGGTCCATCCAGAGAGGCCACTGCCATGCGCTCCCTGCCCAGCTGCAGGGTGTGTTGGCTGGGGCCGAGTCGCAGGATCCTCCCGCTGCCCAGACACTCGCCACCGCGGTAGAGGACCGCAAACTGGAAGGAGGGGGGGTGGAAGAGGGGGTTGGCTGTTACCGGTCCAGAAGGGAGGGAGGGTGTGTGCGTGTGTGCGTGTGTGTATACCTGTCCAGGTGTGATTGCTCTGATTGGCTGGGAGAGTGTGATCCACACTGATCCGTCCAGGTTTAGAGTGACGGTGCAGGGAGCTGGAGGACAACCAGGAGGAGAGGATGACTTTGGGATTGGGGACCCTAGCTCTCATCTCTTTGAGCTGCACAACCCTGAGGCTGCAGCGCAGGCATTCATACGTTCATCCATACGTTCATCCATAGATGCATGCATTGATACGTACATCACATGTTCATTCATACGTTCATCAGCAGGCCGGCCCAGAGGCGGCTCTTACTCAGAGGCATCTGGTGGATGAAGCGGAAGTGACAGTCCATCATCTGGGTCTTGACGAGCGCGGGAGGCGGGTCTTCCGTTATCCAATGGAAACGGCCCGTTTGCAGCGTGTCCCGAAACAGAGCCGGGTGGTTGGTGGTCGGACCCTATGACATAACGATGACATAACGATGACATAACGATGACATCATGATGACACATGACCACAAGGCCAACTCCGTCACCAATTGCTCAAATGTGTAAGAGATCATGGAGCACCTGAGAAGAATATTAATATACATCAAAAGGTTTAACAAAAAAAACCTATTGTAGCTGCAGTAAAAATCCTGCAAGGTTTTTGTTCCAACCCCTGGATTCCATTAGTTGGATCTCAGGGTTGGAGCTGAGGAGCTGAAAACAAGGAACGGATTCTACCGGCTGGACCTCGAGTTTCCAAGAGTTGATCCGAAATCAATACCAGCATCGGAAATTCCTCCGATACTGCCTAAAATGCAGTATCGGGTATCGGCGACATTTACTACACAGGCAAAGAACATCACAAACACTAGTGTTATATCATCTCCGACCAACGTGCGTCCGAGCTGCCAAGTCGGAAAAACATGGATGCATGGATGCTTAACTACAATATTATTAATATTATTATTATATATCATATGTAAAATCATTATAAATTTAGGTGATATAAATACAATTTTGACAGAAAGTGAACCGGCTATCTATTGGTGTCATCGTAAGAGAACCCTTCAATAAGAACAAGTGCTATTAGTAGTTACAATGCTAGATGCTGTACCGGTATATGGTAAATGGTAAATGGTAAGTATCGTGGGTATCTGAAGGTATCCATAAGTATCTGACGGTGCTCATCGTGTTCCGCATCCGTTTCTGACCCATGATGGTATACACTCGGTATCTTCTGTCACAATTGCTCTGCTCAGTATAGAAATACAATAACATAGAGAAGGTCAATAATACAACATGTAGCCCTTTTAGACTCTCTCACCACAAACACTTCTCCGGTGGTGACGTCCTTGTCCACGACGAACCAGGGGTCCTTCAGGCCCCCGATCCGGGCCCTCTGACCCAGGGTCAGGGTGAACCAGCCTGGAGACACACACACACACACACACACAGACCAAGTTAAAAACAACGTGTGTCTATATCTCTATATGAAGATCTATCTAAAGAAAGATCAATAGATCTATTGATAAAGATATATCTATATCTATAGAAGGACAACTCACCTCTGTGGCGACCCATGACGGTCCCGTCCTCCACAGACACCAGGTCTCCTGGCTGGGGCTCCAGGTACTGGGAACACACACACACACACACACACACACACACACACACACACACACACACACACACACACACACACACACACACACACACACACACGTAATGTCATATTAAATAAATGTTACACTAAGTTAAATCATGTGTTGTGCTCCCTTTGTTGTCCAACCCTAGAGCCAGGTTGCGACATAATAATATATATTTTTAAAGGTTAAGAAGTTAGTGGGTGTCACAGTGGACACCAAGTGGAATTTAAAATAAAAGAAATAAACATAATAAAACAGGCCAAAAATATAGGGCGATAATACAAAGGGAGTAATGACTAAAGTCCTATAATGGCATGTGTATCATTCACTCGTATGGTATATTCTACTTCCTCACCTCCAGGATAAAGTCTTCAAAGTTCCTCTCACCGATGAAGCAGATTCCCATACTCTGGAAACACAGGGCAGTCAGTTCATCATATGTTACAAGCACCTTCACACTTTCATCCAAGGTGACTGACAGTCCTTCAGATACACCATTTCTTTAGGCAGGTAGGGGGCGCAGTTGGGTTATGGACATTGGGAATCAAACCCAGAGCCTCCATCTGTCGTCCTAGAGCTCTGTTTAGACAGTGAGCCCAGTGTATGGTTCAGAACAGGCTTAAGTCTGTTTTATAATCCTGAATTTATTCATTGGTCCACTATCTGTTTAATTCTGACTGAATTTTGTGCCTCAGTCGGCCATGTTGGTCGTCACCTCTTTCTTGACGAGCACGTGGTGAAGCCCCGCCTCCGCTGCCATCTTTTTCACAAAGTCCTTGGTGAGTCCGGCCAGCGGGAACATCGTGTGCCGCAGTGCCTCCTGGGAGATCTGGCTGAGGAAGAAGGTCTGGTCTTTAACGTGGTCGGCTCCCTGGTGCAACCTCACCGCTGGTGGAGCAGACGAGAGAGATGATGTCATTATGAGTGTAGAACGAAAAGGGTTGAGACGATGTCATGAGGACAGGTTGAGACGATGTCATGAGGACAGGTAGAGACGATGTCATGAGGACAGGTTGAGACGATGTCATGATGTGTGTGGAACGTCGGCTGGAGATGATGTCATCTTGTGTGCAGAGCAACAGAGTGAGATGATGTCATGCTTGCAGAATGAGGATGATGATGATGATGATGATGATGATGATGTCGTGGTGTGGTCGGAGACGTACGGTTGCGGACCTCGAAGCGGTCCTTGAAGCGGCCGGTGGGCGGAGCTACGTTCTTCTGCCGGAACACTTCCTCGTCCTCTTGGGACGTCCTGGCGTAGTGACCCGTTGCCATGGCATCAGCATCTTAACAAACGACCCACCACAATGAAGCATGCCTTAAGTACTTTGATTAAATACACAGGATTTTTAGGCGGTTTTAAAATAAATGTGAGATGTACCTTACGATCAAACTGTATCCCGATGTATCGTCTCACGACCGAACATTGTGCAGACTCTCAGTATGAAAAGATCATCCAATAACAGTTAATCATATAAAACACACATATTTGACACCTACCTAAAGTGTTGAGAGCATGTTTGGAGAAATGCTTGAACTTGATGTGCTTGTTGCACAGAATGTCCGGGTTTGGGGTTCGGCCCTTCTCGTACTCATTCAACAGATCACTGGGTGTGAAATGAGATGGACACATTTACAACGCGATAAAGAACTTAAAAGGCAACAGAATATGCATTGTGTGTGACTTGAGATTTGGGCTAGGTGACCCAAGTACCTAAACACTTCGTTCCAGTACTCTTTGACGTAGGAGACCTGATGGAACGGGATGCCGAGGACCTGACAGGACCGACGGGCGTCCTCGCAGTCCTGGTCTGCCGTGCAGACGCCTTTCTCATCCAGAGAGTCCCAGTTCTTCATGAACACACCACTGACACGATAACCTGGAGACACCACAGACCAACCTCTTAGATACGAATGACAACGTTAATATCGGTGTGTGTGTGTGTGTGTGTGTGTGTGTGTGTGTGTGTGTGTGTGTGTGTGTGTGTGTGTGTGTGTGTGTGTACTGTTTTCATAACATTTGCGACATTCCTTATAAATAGAATTGTATACAACAATCGTTGTTTTCTTACCCATTCGCTTCAGTAATAAGGCGGCTACAGAGCTGTCCACGCCCCCGGACATCGCACAAACCACATGTCTAATGACACCCATTATTTACAAATTGTATATCTCCAATATTGCTATTTTGAACACAGGAGTCAGACCGCTAAAGCGCTGACGACGGGCGCCGCCATGACAGCTGTGCACCCCTACAACGTGTCCGACTGGGAGCGAGCACTGCCCGCTACATGGTTCCGCCCAGTGCGCTGAAAGAGAGTCGGGACTGTGGACGTCGAGAATCCGTCAGAAACCCAACAAAACTAACAATAACCAGCGTAAATAATACGGTTTGTAGATGCACATTTTTCACTGATACACAAGTTGTATTCCCCAAACTCGACATAACTTCGCGAACTTCAGTTATGTTCGTTTGGAATGGTCAGCACTTAAACCGTCTCTTTTTAAGGTCCGCTGTATCCAAAACCACATTTTTTTTTGTTGTTGTTGTTTTTGGTTTGGTCAGTTGTCTTATATATAATCGTCAACATAGTAATCTTTTCCATTTTTATCAATGTTACGAAAATATGTCTCAGATTTAGAGAAAGAAATGGGTGAAATCCGATGTTTTCTCTCAAAACACTGAACGTGAACACGTCGTGAGTCTCCACGCCAGGTGGACGTGGGCCGTTACCATGGTGATAACACGTCCCCTCCTTTCCTAAAACTCTCAGCCCAAAACGCATTTTTTAAATCAGTGTTCGAATTCCATCTGTACCATTGGGTTCCCTGGCTCTCTAAACCGGTATCTTCTTTTAACTGTGTATATTTAAATCAGAATTAATTTACTGTCGTAACGCAGATGCATATTAACAAAAACACATTGCTCTATATAGAATCACATTTACATTTTTGTAAGGATGTTCATAGAAACAAGTGCCAAGCACTAACAATTGTTCGGCTGTATACAACAAAGACAGCTAGGATAAGATGCTACACAATGCTCAGTACGGGCAAGCACGCACAACATACAATAAGTGTGCAAACTGTGTAGGTTAACCCCTTCCCAGTATACAACAAAGTGTGTGCTGTGTGTTTTTGACTGAATGGGTAGATGGGGGATGCGACCGCTGACTCCGTCACCCTGAGGCTGCTGATGGAGGCCCAGGCCACAGTGAGGGGGAGCCCCCTAGGGGTGGTGCAGACCCCCATGGTCCGCTGGGGCCAGACCTCCCTGCCGCCGCCCCCGCGGCCCTGCGACGTATACATCAAACTGGAGAACATGCAGAAGACGGGTGGGCCTATGAACCATATACTGTAATACACCATATATCAGGCTTATGAACCATATACTGTAATACACCATACATCAGGCTTATGAACCATTTCTAATGCAATAAACCAATTATGATGTAATAAACCACATATTAGGCTTATACACCATATACTGTAATAAACCATATATCATGCTTATAAAACATATAGTAAGCTTATAAACCAATTCTGATGTAATAAACCATATTTTAGGCTTATCAACCGTTTCTGATGTAATAAACCATATATTATCTTTCTATATCTCTTTCTACCCAGGCTCCTTTAAGATCAGAGGAGTAGCCAATCAGTTCGCCAGGAGGCCAAAGGGCGGCCATTTTGTCACCATGTCTGCGGGGAACTACGGCAAAGCGTTTGCGTTTGCCTCCAAGCACTACGGCTCCAAGGGCAAGGTGGTGATGCCAGAGACCGCCCCCCTCTCCAGATCCACCCTCATACAGGTGAGCCCACACGCTGGTGTGTGTCTGGACATGAACCTACCACCACACACACATGACAGGCAGCGGTACAAACACACAACCAGGAACAGACGACCACCAACATGCCAACGGAAACGTAACAACAGAAACATTTGACCACAAACGTACAAACAGAAGCACGTGATCACAAACATACTTAATCCAGGGCTCGACATTAAGGACTTACCTTAGGGGACATTAAGGCTCGACATTAAGGTTTGTCCCCTTGTCCGGTAGAACTGGATTTTTTTGTAGGGCGATTGGAATTCTTATAATTGACATTTCTCTGGGCCAATCGGAATCTCAGCACTTGCTTCAGAATCTTGAAGCACACAGGGCCAACTGAGCCTTTGGATGAGACGCCTGGCCACCGCGCGCATCTGATGGAAACTCTTAACGTGAAGGAACCATCTTATGTTAAATTCGAGCTTCAAGCTTTTTGGAGCAAAAACAACAGCTATTTGTTTGCTTGATTCAATTAACGTTAGCTACCGCTTTTTTAATATAATTTACAATAATATTGTATTTTTAGGACTGAGTCAACGCCGAGTACTGCACAAACGTTGGACCTTGCATAAAGTTAGCCTATGCTTCGAGCAAAATGGCTAATGTTAGCGAGCAAGACAAGCGGACCTGATGCTGGAATTTCCATTAGCAAGATAGCAAACTTACTAGTCAGCTAACGTCAGCTAGTTCTAATGTTAATTCCAGCATGGTCTGCTTGTCTTGCTAACCAATGTTAGCCATTTAGCTTGCTACGTAAGGGCATAGTCTTTCAGCTAGCTTAACTAGCAACTCCCGTTATAGTAAGGTGACCAGATTTCTGAGACAAAAATCCGGGGACATTTTGGGTTCAGTGGTGTGTTTTTTGTAATAGAAAACTAAAACGGGGACACTACCCTTCCCCTGGTGGACGGGATTGTTGACGGGGAGGGGGGGGTTCAGTCACAGTCAAATCCGGGGACATTTCCGGGGACAGCAGTAGCCGGGGACAGGTCACTGAAAACGGGGACGTCTGGTCACCCTACGTTATAGGAGGTTGTAACCTTAATGTTAGTAACGTTAACTAGGCTCATCATTAGCCCCTAACATTAGCCGGGTGCTCTGCCCTGAGTTCCGAGATATACGGCTACTACTCAAATTCTGAGCTACCCTGAATATTCATTACGGAGGTTGTCATGCGCACTCATGCGTTAGGCATAGTCATTCATGGCAAGTGAACCGAGAGGAGCTGGATGTAGCCCAGTTGTTGTACAACGGCGTAGGCCTACTTTTAAAGCATTTTTGATGTGCATATGTGTTAATGTGGGTAAATGTGACTGTTTAGACAACAGCTGGTGCGAGAGTGTAACATAAAGCAATTTGGCGACCGTGTTAATCTTTTGTTGCATGGGATGCGCTGCATACCTGGTAAACAGTAATTTCTAACAACATAGGGCTATTTAGATAAACAATCTGGCGAGCGTATTGTCCTAGGCTAATACACCAACAGCACATTTCTGTATAATAAAGGGCTACATTTAGCATTTATACAGCTGCTGAAGCCCTTCCTGGACCAAGTACTCCAGGGCAGGGGCGGACTGTACTGTTAGGCAAACCAGGCACTTGCCTGGAGCCCCAGGCCCCATAGAAGGCCCCATAGAGCTTTGGGGCCCCCAAAATGCCGGCTTTATATATTTTTTTGTCCACTGCCACTGGAGAGCATGACCCTTCAGTGCCTGTCTGCTGTTGACCCTATTGCGTCCAAGACTGGACGTCTGCTGAGATGACTTGCGGAGATGTTAAACCAGTTTCTCCCTGCTGATGTGGATGTTCAGCAAGAGGTTAGCTGGATAATGCACTTCCCTAATGTTAGTATGTAATGCTTGTTTGTGAGTCTTGTGTGGATGCTTTTGATATTTATTGTTGCTGTTTATTTTTTAACCCTATATTTTGCTGCTGTGGAGGTTAAATATCCCTGGTGGGATAATTAATTGGTTCTTATCTTATCCTAGATAAGTTATCCAGTATGGCATAGACCAGAGCCAACTTTCAGAGAAGGAGATGATGCTGTCAGCTGGTAGGCAGCAGTCTTTGAAACAGGAAGGTACCCAGGTCTCAGTATGGCAGTAAAGGCAGCGTTGTCGGTGTTCCATGGGCCACTGGTGGAGTCTTCATTCAGTCTTATGTCTGAAATCATCGACTCGAGAAGTGGCAGCATGAACATTTCCAAACTGTGAAACACACCTTGCTGACCCGGAAGCAGACGTCAGTGGAGATGTTCAAGAGAGAAGACCTGAAGTATGGGCCAGTGGACCAAAGGATGTGCCACAACATCATGTCAGCCGGAACCAAGGACAACACTCTGAGGAAGCAGGCAACCCTAAAGGAGATGGAACGAAGGAGGGAGTTTGACTGCCAGCCATCCTCAAGTGCTGCCACAGCAAGAAGAGCCAAGGCAGAAGAGGAGGCGCTGGCCAGAAGGCAGCATGCAGCCAAACAACGCAAGAGAGCTTGCGAAACACTCGTCCAGGCTAAGAGACAAAAAAAAAAATGTTTTTCATGTCTGTCTGTCTTTTGTTCTTTTGTTCTTTTTTATTTCAGTGTTGGGCGTCCTGGCAGGACGCCCAACACTTCCTTGAGTTCCAGGCGTTTCTATGAGTTGTAAATAAAATAATTTTTAAAATATTAAATGTGTCTGTTACAAGTCCTTGGTACAGAGCGGACGGAGTCAGGGTTGTGCTTGGCAAAAAGGCGGTTTTAAATATATAATTTAACATATAAATATTAGGGGTGCACGATAATTATCGGGCCGATAACAGAAATGATTGTCATTCCGATAAGTCTGATAACATGACAAATAGCCCCGATAACATAGCCTATATAATGTCAGTGCAACGCTCCCACTAACGCTAAATGAAAGGTCTTATTGTAACCCTAAAAGTACACATCATACAATCAATTACAATACATGAGTTCACAACTGCACGCGGATATAGAAAATGTTTATTTTTATTATTATGTTACACCTTTCCTGCTGTCGGCTCCCAGACCGTAGTCGAGAGCACAGGGGAGACGTCGATGTTCTCTCAGGAGTAACACCCTTCCCTTTGACCGGCAGTGGGTCTGCTTATAGGTCAGAATATGGTCGGAATGACGCGGCCGCCGATTATTGAAAGGCTGTGTACTTTATTCTTAGTTTCACTAACTTTACAGTACACGTTGGCACAGAGACAACCAGACTCGTTCGTTACTTCACTAAACTGACACACGCAACCGCTCGCTCTCCTCGCTCGTCCACTCACTCTCACACACACACACACACACACACACACACACACACACACACACACACACACACACACACACTGCCATTCTCGCGCACACACATGCGCACACACTCTCGTAACACTTATTAATGACAATAGTTAGCTGAACATTAGGGTCCCGGCCTTCCACTCCGTTTTCTCAGTTAAACACAGATATCAACTACATTTGTCCCAGTGTTTGTTCGATGTGAAATGAAGCAAAAAAAGACGCTCTCTTCCTCCGGTAACGCAGTCGTTCGCAACACCTTTCTTATTCGTTGTTTCTTCTATTTGTCTGTAATTCATGCTCCAATCTTTCATCGATTGATGCGGATGTTGTGGATGCAACGGAATATATGATGCATCGCTGCAGTAACATTTAAGATGATCACGATGAGTTCTGCCCATTCTGCATCCGTTGCTGTCTGCAGTCAGACCAGATCGTGACTGGATTATGGAGGGTAGATGAGCAAGTGGTAGGTGAATTATAATGAACTGGAAATAACAGATGGTGAAAGTGGGTTTACTGAGCCTTCAGAGAACAGGTGAACAAAAAACACAAAACAAGTACGACAGCACAAGACATGCAACAGGGTATGGGACCCGTGTATTGCCAAAGAAAATAACCAGAGTTAAGCAAGAGTTAAATAGTTCATGCCAAGATAATCAAGATAGAGCAACAATGTTGCAAGCACTTGGACGCCACGTCTCTTGCAACTTTCCCCCCTTCTTCCACTAGCTCTTCTTCTTGGCAGGGCACACCTGAGTCAGGATGAGATTGATCATGTTCTTGATGATGGCCGGGGGCGGGTGGACATGGTGGGGGCTATGATGGGCTAAGGTCATCTCCCAGGCGTCCACAAACACAACAGCCAGGCCCATGAACATGGTCCTAAGAACCCTGCTGAACTGCAGCGAGAACCAGTCGCTGTGGTTCAGGCTTTGCTCCAGGTTCATGCCCCTTAAGTTAGCAGAGCGGATCACCACCAGGGTGCCGGGGCCCCGGGCCAGGAGCCGTACCACCGCCCGGCGGATGTGCCGCATGCGGCGTATGTAAACCTCCACGGGGAAGGGGGTGAAGTGGGCCCAGAGGCTGATGGCCACCACGGTGTGGGGGCCTCCAGGCAGGCGGTCCAGCTCGTTGGCCACGTAGCGGAGCTCGCTGGCGCTGGCAATGTTGAAAGCGATGGGCAAACCGTGACAGCGGTACTTCACCAGGATGTTGTGTTCATATTCCACCGCCATGAATGGCCCCACCAGTGCTGAACTGCCAAGGTT
Source organism: Micromesistius poutassou (assembly GCF_964030765.1). NCBI lineage: Eukaryota > Metazoa > Chordata > Actinopteri > Gadiformes > Gadidae > Micromesistius > Micromesistius poutassou. Next base: position 11,824,675 of record NC_140288.1, read on the forward strand.
GAACTCTTTGGTTTGTAGGAGAGACCGGATGAACATGCAATTGGACATGAGTAAGGGTCAGAGAATCGTGGGCACAGAGAGAAGGGTGTCGGTGCTCACCTGGTACGAACGCGCTGAGGTACTCAAACCACTGCCTCATCGTGGAGTCTCCGTACATGTTGATCACCTTGCCAGTCAGGCACTGCGTGATGGACGGGGAGTCAAACTGGCGAGCAGGTGTTCCACCGAAGGACCTCCAGGAGCCTTTGTAGTAATATCCAGAAGGGGTGTACTTGACCAGCCCTGGTTTGATGCTGCTGTTTTCTAACTCTGGTTCATCTGGGATATGAGAATGACACAAATGTCACAAGAAGAAATACATATAAGCGGGCACCATCACCACATAAGCAACCTCTTCCAATAAGCGTAGCAATAGCAATGATTGCGTACCTATCTTCTTAGGAAGCACGTCTATCCGATCAGGTCCTGACGCATGGATGACAACTTTGAGGTTTACCTGGCTGTGAGTAATAAAACAAACAAGGATAAGACACATTCCCAAAGTAAACATATATAAATGAAGGATAAAGCAGAGTGCAGCACCGGACCTCTGAAAGAGCAGTGCTTCTTTGTGGGTGACGAGGTCCTTCTTGTAGCCTCCCTTCAAATGGTTGATCCTGGTGTCACAGCTCAGCTGCTTGGGCTTCAAGCAGTACCAGGGCTCCCCGGTGTGGAGGTCAGTGTAGTTGCACAGCGGCTTCTGCGGCTGATTGTGCGGCAGGCACATGTTGCACACGGTGGTCTCGGACAGCTCACCCGAGCGGAACAGACTCTGGAAGAAGAAGCGGTCGGGCCGCTGCTCCCTGAGCCTCTGCAGCACGGCCACCGCCTCGCTTGAGTGCACCATGGTGATCGCCACCTGGGCCACGCCCTCCCACAGCAGGGGGAACAGAGCAGAGTAGGAGCCGTTGAGGTGGTCCACCACCATGCCCGCCACCCCCGCTCCCAGCTCCGGGGAGTGCAGCCGGGCCAACAGGAAGTCCCCGCCGTAGCGCTTGGGACGGCCCTGGAAGTCCTGCATCTGGACCAGAGCCTCCAGCTGGTCCCCCACTCGCCGCTCCCTCCCGCCCTTGGAGGGCAGGATGGCGAACAGGCTGTGCACGGGGTCGCTGGTCTGGTCGAGGGGCACGGGGGCGGGGGGCTTGGGCCAGGCGATGGCGTCGAGGAGGGCGCGGTCCTCCAGGGCTTCCTCTGGGGTGGGCTCCAGGTGGCTGCAGAGGGTGTGGTTGTTGTACTGAGGTAGGGGCCCCTCCTGGGCCAAGGCAGGGTGGCTCCTTTTCTGGGGTTGTAAAAGCGTTGACTCTGTGTGGCAGCTCAGGTTCTGAGGAGGAGAGAAGAGAGGTCCGGTTTAAAGTGAGGCTGACCACTGCATTGGGTAGTTGGGTAGTCTTGATAACTAAAGCGCAACTTGTAGTCAGCGTTTTGCCCTGATGTTGCTGTTGACAGGCAGTCTGCACACTCTTTTTGGGAGAGCATCAAACTTTTAGTAGGAGGGCCGGGATTATATCACTTTGGTTTGTGCTTTCTTGCACAGTTCGCTGTCCAGTATAAAACATACATATACTCATCATCCCCTGGCCTCTATTTGGATGGCCTCATTCCTCACCTCTCCACTGTGATAGCCATCGTTTGGGGAGGTTTATGGTGCATACTAGTTAGCACACTGGTAGAGGAGGTGTGATATCCTTCAAAAACACATTCTTCATAGCGCTTTGAGTGCCTTCAAAAGTGCTATAAATGAAAAGACTGGCTGTTATTAAGATGTTTTTTTATGTTTATTCAGTAGGGCCAGCAGCAAGTAGTAATACAAAATGTAATTAAGGACAACAAATGGTATTATTTGACCTATATGCCCACTGATTCACTAGGGAGTTGTTGTATTAAACAAAATGTCACTTTGTGACACTAACCTCCAGAGTGAGAATGTTGCACCGCAGGAAGATGAGACCAGAGAGTGCGAGGAGAAGGAAGATGAGGGCACATTTGGGCAGACGTCCACACACGAGGAGCCCCTTCGGTCGACGGTGGTTAGCTGCCACTTCCTGTGTCAACATGGCGGTTGTGGTGGTTGTGGGGTTGTAGGGTCAGAGCCTGTATTTGTGTCAAAATAAACAGGAAGTTTGCTGGCCGGGTTAACAATAGAAATGGTGAGATTCTGAAAGCTTCAACTTGGCTATATTTCTCTGCTGTGTTTTTTTCTGTTATCAAAGACAAATTGTGCTCTTTTTTGTCAGAGACATTATTGTAGAAAATAATTAAGGTTTAAAAGGATATCTCTGCCATATGTTTGGAATAATAGTAGGAAATGAACCGGGTCAACAGAATAGGGAGGGCTCTGTCCCTATCAGAGCACCCTGGGCTGACTATTGCTGATTACATTGTGGGTTTTATCCACAACAACATCAGGGCCCATTAGCCGAATGTTGGACACACATATTACAGCCTACAACTGTATAATTAGATGAGATTATGCCACTTATGCCGTTTTATCAACAGTGACTTTTGACGAAACAAGAACATTCAAATCAGGTTGGGAATCATTTCAATATTGGGTCTTCTACCAGTATCTGTGACCTTGTTCTTTTTATTGAGTAGCATTGACAAATTCATCATTTTATTATTATTTTAATATCATATTTATTGTATTTGCCATGCTATTTTGAGTTTTTGGATGAAGTAGTGGATTGCTGTGTGATCCAAAAGTTGATATGAAAGCACTATAACTCATGCTCTCTTCTTCGTTGGATTTCTGTCACTGGTAAACAAACTCCAGAGTTATGATCCAGAGGGGTGTACGGTATAAACGGTATAGAAAGTACACCGGTGTGAATTTGCGCTACGGTATGGATTTTGACCATACCGTGAAACCGGTTTGACCGTAACGTAAATACAGCAACGTAACTTATTTTTTAAAAAGTTTAGTTTAGTAAAAGTAAAGTTTTCGCTAAACTACTGAAAATATGGTAACGAAACGTAGGCCTAGTTCCTTTTTCAATTCGGCGCAACGTTACTTTTCCCAGGGACCGATTTGACAGCGATACTGCCTCCTCAGGCAGTCTGCTATTGCACAAGCGCGCAGGCTGCGCGCCTGCGTGCTTGTGCAATAGCAGTCCCTTCACGAGCTCTCATTCACCGTACGAGACAGACGCTGGTAGCGTGAAGCTGTCTCGGCATCTCAGACATCACTTCTACAGGCATTTTCCAAAGCCAGTCCTTATGACAAAAAAGCCAGCGGTGGAACGAGATAACAAACGCCGTCACTGTTTACCTGTGTAAGGACATGGTTCCCTTTCAAAATGTCGTTAGAAAGGGCTTTAAAGAGATGATCAAAACATTCGATCCCAGGTATTACCTGCCCGCACACACTTTAGCCAAATTGAGATGCCAAAACTATACGGCAAGGTCCGCGACCAAGTGGAGAAAGAAATCCATTACTATCCATACTGGAAGTAGGCTAACTTTTTAAAAAAAGAAGAAAAGATTTAGCATTTTTTTTCTATTGCAGTTTTGCTCAATAAATGTTTTTAAAATACTTCTTCTATAGAAAAATAGCTGCCTAACCAGTATTTTACCCCTTCAGAAGCATTTATATCGAAATTAGAATATAAAATTAACATACCGTGATATAATACTGTAGGGCCTACTGTCTATGCCTCAAATCATACCGTGATATACATTTTAGTCCATACCGTACAGCCCCCAAGCAAGTTCTGTCCAATATAATATACAATAATATACCCTCCATTTCGAGATCTCATAAAACTTAAATAGGTAGCCTTCTTCTCCAAGGTTCAGGTAGAGAGCCCTTACCTCCAGGGTCTCTTTCGTAGTATTACTATTTTGTGCACAATTCAGTATTAAGTTTCATCCCGATGGTAAAGATGAGGTCTATTTCTTATAGCGCGTTATTTTGTTATGTTTTTATCAAGGTCGGTTAAGCAAAGGAGAAATGTCTTTAGTCCAAGTCCTTTGGAGACTGGATGTATTTTTATTTCGATAACAGTATAAAATCAAATATAGATTACCTTACACAAGTTTTCAGAGTCTTACATGAAGAAGAAAAAATGAATGCTGATCTTCTGCTGGAGGGAGCTGCCCACTTTCCTCGTCCTTTCCTCCTTCTTTGTCGTCTCGCTCTGCCTTGCGTGTTCGCGTGTTGTACTTATCCGATATCCGAAACTGCTGCGGCCGTCACCCCCCCGCCAACAACACTCAATACCTCTCGCCCCCCCCCCCCCCCCCCCCCCCCCCCCCATTATAAGATTCTACAGAGGTGATATTGGAAAACCGGTTTCTGTTTCAACCATAGGATCTTCCCAAACCCATCAGGTGTGCACCCTGGCTACGCCTACATGTTTGTATTCATGTCCACCTCAAGGTAGGCGGTTCCAGCGGTACTTTAGAAGGGGCAGTTGGAAGGGCCCCGCCTGCGCAGGTTGACCTCTTTGATTTGTAGGAGAGACCGAATGAACGCCAGGGTTGCCAACTCTCACGCATTTCGCGTGACACTCACTCTTTCAGCATCAATCTCATGCTGTCACACACATGCAACAAATGTAACGGCGAAAAAAAATAAATATACCCGTCAGATCTCTTGTCGCTTCGGATGAACACTAAACTGCTGCGGCCGTCACCCCCCCCCCCCCCCCCGCCAACAACTCCGCCTGGCCGTAATCCCGCATTACCCCCCCCCCCCCCCCACCCACCCCCCGTCAACAATCAGGTTTGTTGGACAATGTATAGACTACCGCACTTCCCACTTCCTCAGTTTGGTGAGCTGAGAATTCCCCTGAGTCCCCAGCGCTGGTTGACCCCTGGACGTCTGGGGATGAGTGGTAGCGAAGATAACTGCCCCAATCTTTTTCTAATTCGGGGTCCTGCTCTGGATCATGCGGGAGAGTACGGTGATAACCTATTCTGGACTCTCTGCTGCATTGGGGGAAGGGGACAGTGTAAACTATTTCTTCTGATGTGACCCTCCTCGTTACATCTCCAACACAACAAAGGCCCTGGGTACTGTCTACGGGGTCCCTGCTGCTGCCTGTACAGCATCTAAACCAGGGTTTCTCAACGGGGGCGGCAGCGCCCCCTGGGGGGCGTTCGTAGAACCTAGGGGGGCGCTGGGAACGAACACGGGGGCGTCACAACTTTGCTTGTGTAGGCCTAGTAGTAATTATATTTAACTTTTTAAACTTTCATGGTTTTCAAATATTTTCTGTGCAAAAATAGGATAACTGAAATAAAAGGCCTATCTTCATATGGGTTTCTAACCCCTCTATCGTCTCATCTACTTTTTACTTTATGCTCAGTGCCGTCATTATCGCCATAGTAACGCCGTTAAACAAATCCACCTCATCTTAGTAGCGTGGTGCTTTCCGAAACTATTTCGCCCTCCCCTGACTTCCACTGGTTGGTTTGCGGGACATGCAAAGCAAGCGGTGGATGGGGCATTACGCTAAGCAACATGAATCTCATCCATATTACATAGTAAGGCAACATAAGACGTGAATAAAGCTAACTCCGCTTAGCATGCTAATTGTTTGTTTGTTAGGCCTTTAAGTTCCCTAGGGAACATAGGCCATCGATGAAACCCCTCCGTCCTCTTCGGGGATTGTATTGTAAACAATAGAACGTGCGCATTACATGTAGACCACTGCACCGTCTCTCATTACGTCTGCGAACCGATAAACGCTTTTTTTCATAAGGTACGCACACCAACCGGCACATACGCATTTGACACTCATGTTACAGGCGCTTAACTTGTATAGTAACAAACTACTTTAATTACTATTTGGCCGCGAACTTAAACGTGCTACTCTCAGAACGAAGCGGATAAAGGCTGCACATGCACAGCGTTGCTAGGCAACGTCACGTAAACAAAGGGAGTCTTTCGTGCACATATTGAACCCAAGTTTGCGTGTTAACCAATAAAAATGTACACAAGCACTGTTACGTATTAAACTTCAATAGCTCAATATTAAAACATTTTAATAAAACTCTGAATACACATTTTCCTGTCCAGAAGAAACCAAAACGGCACAGACGGCTTTTATTTTTTATTCAAGCAATGTAGCACGAGTTGGAGTGGAGTTGGTAATGGATATAGCCTACCCACGGGTGTCGCAATTTCTTTTAAACAAAATTAACAATAATGGGGGGCGCCAGAGGATCAGGGTAAGGTAAGGGGGCGTTTGCGCAAAAAAGGTTGAGAAACACTGATCTAAACCAACCACACACTTCTGACAAATCTGGCCCGAGAGGCGGTATTTCAGAAAAAAATCGGAATAAATCTTCTTAGTTAAAACTATCAATAAAAGTTCAGAAAAACAGAAAATCACCTCAATAAGAGGAACTCCTATCATTTCGACAAGAGGAACTCCTATGTGAAGATGTTGTTTGTTGATTATAGTTCAGCATTGAACACCTTAGTCCAGTGGTTCTCAAACTTTTTATACCGCATACCACCTCAGAAAATATTTGTCTCCCCAAGTACTATCATTAGGAACAATGTTATAAAATATAACAAACTACAGTAGCGTAGGCCTGTGGCCCTATTCTGCTACACACAGTTCATGCCGGAGGCACATTTAGTCTTAAAAAATATATTATTTATTGTCAATTGTGGTCAGCTGTACAAAGTGGTAGCACTAGAACAGACACAGAGACACACACGCACACAAGTGAGAACATTAAGAATAACAACTGTGTACCAACAACCTGTTTGAAAATGTAAGGCTAAATACAAATAATATTGAAAGTTGGCCAGCCCGCTCATAACTGAACTTCCATAAGCCTCATGAGACGGGCGCGCCTGCCTCTGCAAACACAGTCCTGCGATGTCTGGATACATTGAGGTCAGCTTCAGTCTCAGGTGTGGCTCAGCATCAATCCTGCTTCTGTATTTTGTTTTTATGATGGAAAGTGAAGACAAGACTTTCTCGCACTGATGTGATGTGGTCAGCTGATATTGAAACAAAAATATTACAGGAAAGGCAAAACTTATTTTAAACTCCATTTTTAACGATCTCTTGGTTAATGTATTTCCATTTGTCCTAGTATTTTGATATTATGTTTTTGTTGTATGTATGTATGTATGTATGTATGTATGTATGTATGTATGTATGTATGTATGTATGTATGTATGTATGTATGTAGTAATGAATGTTTTGGAAACTCTTTTGCGTACCACTTAATAGCGCATCACGTACCACCAGTGGTACGCGTACCGTAGTTTGAGAACCGCTGCCATAGTCCTCTCCAGACTCGACAGCATGCTCAGGGACCTAGGGGGTTCGGCATATTTCTTCAACACTGTTACAACTCCTTTGTGTAGGGGGTAGTGAGGGAGGTCAGGGATGTAAAATGGCTGGGTTATGGACAGTAGATGAGCAAGTGGTTGGTGAATAACAATGAACTGGAAACAACGGATGATGGTGAAAGTGGGTTTACTGAGCCATCAAAGAATAGGTGAATATAAAACACAACACAAGTACGACACCACAAGACATGCAACAGGGTCTTGGGATACGTGTATTGCTAAAGAAAAGAACCAAACAAAACCGAGCTAAGCTAGCAGCTAACAAATGAAGGCAAAACAATCAAGCTGCCAAGTAGACCACACGTGGACTTACCTTCTCCAACCTAAACTATTGCAAAAGTAAAGTTGGCAGCAACACTCCTTACCTAATGTGTCTAACCAGAAAGAACAGCACTTCATGTTGCAAGAGGTCCTGTCTTACTTGTCAGCAAGGTGGCAGCAAAGAAATGACAATGGTGAACACACGGTTCACTGTGGACGCAGGTAGGGGGGAGAGGGGAATATATATAGAAATATATATATATATATATATACATATTTAAGATAACAAAGGATCTAGCAATTCAGAACACAAGCAGGGTTACCATCGGCAGACCAAAGAGAGAGAGAGCGATCCTAGCAAACCATTTTAAAATGTTTAACAGGCCTCCCCTTGCTGCGAACTGATGAGGGGGATGAGCTGATTGGTAGAGGCAGGATGACGATGAAAGTGGATAATGGACTTGCACCTGCACATGTGCCAGTCAACTGGGGGGCAGAACAGTAGTGGCGAGGGTGTCGATGATACAGCATTCAATCTCCAATGTCCTGAGCCTACCTGTAGGCATCCTTAAGCAAGGTGCTCAACGCCTACCTGCTCCACAATCAAATGTATCTGAATCCAGTATAAGGGGCTTTGCATGAAGGCCTCTTCGAAAAAAGTAAGAATAACAAGTAACTTGTTCGTGGCAAGAGAATCAGGATAGACCAACAATGTTGCAAGCATTTGGATGGCATGTCTCTTCCAACTTTTCCCCCCTTCTTCCACTAGCTCTTCTTCTTGGCAGGGCACACCTGAGTCAGGATGAGATTGATCATGTTCTTGATGATGTCCGGGGGCGGGTGGACATCGTGGGGGCTATGATGGGCTAAGGTCATCTCCCAGGCGTCCACAAACACAACAGCCAGGTCCATGAACATGGTCCTAAGAACCCTGTAGAGCTGCAGCGAAAACCAGTCGCTGTAGTTCAGGCTTATCTCTTGGTCCAGGGCCCTTAAGTTAGCAGAGCGGATCACCACCAGGGTGCCAGGGCCCCGGGCCAGGAGCCGTACCAGCGCCCGGCGGATGTGCCGCATGCGGCGTATGTAGACCTCCACAGGGAAGGGGCTGAAGTGGGACCAGAGGCTGAGGACCACCACGGTGTGGGGGCCTCCAGGCAGGCGGTCCAGCTCGTTGGCCACGTAGCGGAGCTCGCTGGTGCTGACGGTGGAGAAGGCGATGGGTGGGCCGTGGCAGCGGTACTTTAACAGGATGTTGTGTTCAAAGTCCACCGCCATGAATGGCCCTGCTTGTGCTGGACTGCGAAGGTTGAACTCTTTGGTTTATAGGAGAGAATCGTAACAGAGACCGGATGAACATGCAATTGGACATGAGTAAGGGTCAGAGAATTGTGGGCACAGAGAGAAGGGTGTCGGTGCTCACCTGGTACGAACGCTCTGAGGTACTCAAACCACTGCCTCATCGTGGAGTCTCCGTACATGTTGATCACCTTGCCAATCAGGCACTGCGTGATGGACGGGGAGTCAAACTGGCGAGCAGGTGTTCCACCGAAGGACCTCCAGGAGCCTTTGTAGTAATACCCAGAAGGGGTGTACTTGACCAGCCCTGGTTTGATGCTGCTGTTTTCTAACTCTGGTTCATCTGGGATATGAGAATGACACAAATGTCACAAGAAGAAATACATACAAGCGGGCACCACCACCACATAAGCAACCTCTTCCAATAAGCGTAGCAATGATTGCGTACCTATCTTCTTAGGAAGCACGTCTATCCGATCAGGTCCTGACGCATGGATGACAACTTTGAGGTTTACACGGCTGTGAGTAATAAAACAAACAAGGATAAGACACATTCCCAAAGTAAACATATATAAATGAAGGATAAAGCAGAGTGCAGCACCGGACCTCTGAAAGAGCAGCGCTTCTTTGTGGGTGACGAGGTCCTTCTTGTAGCCTCCCCTGAAATGGTTGATCCTGGTGTCACAGCTCAGCTGCTTGGGCTTCAAGCAGTACCAGGGCTCCCCGGTGTGGAGGTCAGTGTAGTTGCACAGCGGCTTCTGCGGCTGATTGTGCGGCAGGCATATGTTGCACACAGTGGTCTCGGAAAGCTCACCCGAGCGGAACAGACTCTTGAAGAACAAGCGGTCGGGCCGCTGCTCCCTGAGCCGCTGCAGCACGGCCACCGCCTCGCTTGAGTGCACCATGGTGATCGCCACCTGGGCCACGCCCTCCCACAGCAGGGGGAACAGCGCAGAGTAGGAGCCGTTGAGGTGGTCCACCACCATGCCCGCCACCCCCGCTGCCAACTCCGGGGAGTGCAGCCGGGCCAACAGGAAGTCCCCGCCGTAGCGCTTGGGACGGCCCTGGAAGTCCTGCATCTGGACCAGAGCCTCCAGCTGGTCCCCCACTCGCCGCTCCCTCCCGCCCTTGGAGGGCAGGATGGCGAACAGGCTGTGCACGGGGTCGCTGGTCTGGTCGAGGGGCACGGGGGCGGGGGGCTTGGGCCAGGCGATGGCGTCGAGGAGGGCGCGGTCCTCCAGGGCTTCCTCTGGTGTGGGCTCCAGGTGGCTGCAGAGGGTGTGGTTGTTGTACTGAGGTAGGGGCCCCTCCTGGGCCAAGGCAGGGTGGCTGCTTTTCTGGGGTTGTAAAAGAGTTGACTCTGTGTGGCAGCTCAGGTTCTGAGGAGGAGAGAAGAGAGGTCCGGTTTAAAGTGAGGCTGACTGCGGCATCGTGTAGTCTTGATAACTAAAGCGCAACTTGTCATGTTGCTGTGGACAGGCAGTTTGCGCACTTTGTTTGCAGAGCATCAAACTTTCTGCGGTGCGGACATGAGACAAATACGTGTATAAGCCGTGCGTGAGGGCCGGGATTATATCACTTTAGTTGGTGCTTGCTCGCACAGTTCGCAGTTCAGTATAAAAATACATATGCTGATCATTCCCTCACCTCTCCACTGTGATAGCCATTGTTTAGGGAGGTTTATGGTGCATACTGGTTGCCCTGCATCAACGAGGTGGATGCTACACACTGGTAGAGGAGGAGGTGACAAAATCCCCACAAAAACTTTGATGTTTATTCAGGAAGGACCAGCAGCGAGTTGTAATACAAAATATAATTAAGGACAACAAATTGTATTATTTGACCTATATGCCCACTGATTCACTAGGGAATTGTTGTATTAAACAAAATGTCACTTTGTAACACACACACACTACGACCAATGCAACAACCTCCAGAGTGAGAATGTTGCGCCGCAGGAAGATGAGACCAGAGAGTGCGAGGAGAAGGAAGATGAGGGCACATCTGGGCAGACCTCGACACACGAGGAGCCCCTTCGGTCGACGGTGGTGGTTAGCTGCCGCTTCGTGTTCCTCGGTCAACATAGTGGTTGTGGTGGTTGTGGGATTTGTCAATGCCTAAACAATACAGAGGAGGTACGGATTAAAAACAGGACTTTCATAGGGTTAGGAATGAGGTGGGAATCATTGGTACAAGAGTGGTACATTCAACCGAGCTCTTTGAGCTCATTCTTCTCAAAAATTCATCATTTTAATATTATTTTAATATCATATTTTATGTATTTGCCATGCATTGAGTTTTTGGATGAAGTAGTGGATTGCTGTGTGATCCAAGAGTTTCTATGAAAGCACTATAACTCTTGCTCTCTCCTACAATAGATTAAGGTGGTAAACAAACTCCCGAGTTATGAGCCAGACCCAAGCAAGCTTTGTCCAATTTCAAGATCTCATGTTACCAACGTTCAGGTAGAGAGCCCTTACCTCCAGGGTCTCTTTCGTAGTATTAATATTTTGTGCACAATTCAGTCATAAGTTTCATCCCGATGGTAAAGATGAGGTCTATTCCCTATTTATAGCTCGTTCTTTTGTATGTTTTTAACGAGCACAGGACATTTGCATTTATGATTACATGTACATGTATTTAGCAGACGCTTTTATCCAAAGTGGCTTACATTTGTCAGAAGAAGGAGAAACATTACAACATACAAACAAACATATCGCTGTCGGTACAGTAAGGATGTTCATAGAACCAAGTGCTAAGCACTAACAATTGCTAGGTTAACCCATTCCCCGTAACCCATAACCAAACAAAGCCAGCTACGATAAGACGCTACACAATGTTAAATACTATTTTTAAGTGCAAGGACATGCAACATACAATAAGTGTGTAGGAGGGGTGGCAATGCAGAGTCTAGGTGAACTCTGAACAGGAGAAACCATAAATATATTAAGTCATTTGGAGACTGGATGTATTTTTATTCCAATAACAGCATAAAATGAAATAGGGATTACCTGACAGAAGTTTTCAGAGTCTTACACGACGAAGAAAAGATAAAACAAGCTTGCTTGATGTCGCTCTGCCGTACAGCCAAAGGACTTCAGATTGAGTTGAGCCAGTTGAGCCAGGTGCAGCCTTTCCTCTTTGACAATTCCAACTGCCTCTCAATGGCACAGAGTTGGCGCTAAGCCCAAACAACATTAAAAAGTGAACCAACAAGTTCACTCGCCCAATCGCTGAAGTTTACCATGCCGCTGAAGAACCGGTTCCTGCCACTCCAGGAGTCCACGAACGCGCCTCCCACCCACGCACCCCTAAGCCCCGAGATGCGTCCAGACGGATGGTGTGGACAGAGACCGACCATGACCCTGTCGTATGGAGCTATTACTGTTGCAATATTATTTGCAAATGCGTATCTCAATCTGTGTGTGTGTATTCAGATCTGTGTGTGTGTATTCAGATCTGTGTGTGCGTATTCAGATCTGTGTGTGTGTAATATGATCTGTGTGTGTGTATTCAGATCTGTGTGTGCGTATTCAGATCTGTGTGTGTGTATTCAGACCTGTGTGTGTGTAAAAAAAATCTGTGTCTGTATTCAGATTTGCAAGTGAAGACAAATCTGCAAGTGCATGCAAAGATCTGTGAATGTGAACACAGATCTGTAAGTGTACATAGATCTGTAAATGTGTAAACCGATCTGTAAATGCGTACATAGATCTGTAAATGTCTGTCATCACTTACAACTCAGGCAGGAGCTCTCCATTGGCTGTGTTTTTACACGTGAATTTTGCAACACTTCTGCCGCGGCAGATCTGTGATCTGCAAATGTGTAGAAATGAGATTTGTCTGTGACCTCAGTAGCAGTACCGCCTACTGCAGCCAGGCAGCGTGAGCCTGTGAGCCTGAGCTCAGGGCAAAGGAACACTGAGGTCACAGACAAATCTCATTTCTACACATTTGCAGATCACAGATCTGCCGCGGCAGAAGTGTTGCAAAATTCACGTGTAAAAACACAGCCAATGGAGAGCTCCTGCCTGAGTTGTAAGTGATGACAGACATTTACAGATCTATGTACGCATTTACAGATCGGTTTACACATTTACAGATCTATGTACACTTACAGATCTGTGTTCACATTCACAGATCTTTGCATGCACTTGCAGATTTGTCTTCACTTGCAAATCTGAATACAGACACAGATTTTTTTTACACACACACAGGTCTGAATACACACACACAGATCTGAATACGCACACACAGATCTGAATACACACACACAGATCATATTACACACACACAGATCTGAATACGCACACACAGATCTGAATACACACACACAGATCATATTACACACACACAGATCTGAATACACACACACAGATCTGAATACACACACACAGATTGAGATACGCATTTGCAAATAATATTGCAACAGTAATAGCTCCATACTGTCGCCAGAGAGGCCAGCTGCGCATGCATCTGCCACCCGTGCACCCCTGAGCCCCAGGATGCGTCCGGACGGACGGTGGGGACAGAGACGGAACAAGAACCAGTCGCCACGGAGTCGAGCTGTGCATGCGTCTGCCACCGCCACCTCAAGTCAACAAGGGCCCATCTCACAGAAAGCAGATGAACCAGACACTCTGATTGTAGGAGACTCAACCATAAAGGATATAACCGGTAAGAAGATCAAAACATGCTACTTCCCAGATGTGATGGTTAGTGATGTCAACCAGAAACTAACCACAATTATATTGGAAAACCCCAAAATCTCACAGGTTATTGTGCATGCAGGACTTAATGATATTCGAAGAGAACAGTCAGAACTTCTGAAGAGGGATTTCACTGAACTATTGGACACACTGGACAAATTACACGTTAGGTCATTCATCAGTGGACCCATACCAGCAGTTGACAGGGGAATAAACAGATTCAGTCGTCTACTTGCACTGAATACATGGCTTTCAAGAGTCTGCAATGAAAGAGGAAGGGGCTTTATTGACAATTTCAACTTGTTCTGGGGGCGCAAATACCTTTTCAGAGCAGATGGCCTACACCCAAACAGGTTAGGCTCAAAACTGTTAAGGGACAATCTTCTCTTCTCACTGTCCCACCATGAGAAGAAGCGAGACTACAGCCTCCCCCACACATCTACTGTCCCACTATCTGACACACAGATAGCAGACAGACCACAGACCTTGAAGAGAGACAACAGCCTGCCCGACACCATCGACACCATGCCTCCCCCCTTTGCCTCTGACCTCCAGCTGTCTCCCGCTGATGATGACCACCAGCCTCATCTCTCCCATAGCCACAACGACAACTCCAGTTCCACTGTCTCCTCCCTTTATGATTTTCCAGATGAATTTAAGAAACTGAGAAATGTTGGCATCAAAATTGCATCTGCGTCAATGATACCATCCCCACGTCATGACCACAGTCTGATAACACCCAAGCGGAGGGCGCCCCAGCCCCCCCCTCCCTGTACTGATAGTAGTCCTGATTATTACTGAGACAAAAAAGGGTTCAGCCGTAGACACAGCACAAAGGAAGTTTTGCATAATCTGTTGAACCCAACGTTGCCTACATCAAAACATGGCAACTTTTGCATTCCTGCTGTAATCACTAAGAGAGTAAACAAAGGGAAACTTAGACGCACTGCTAACCTCTCAAATCTCATACCTATTCCCTCCAAACCCAAATCAACCTTAAAGCCTCAATCAATAACACCATCAGGATGGGTCTACTTAATGTTAGGTCTCTTAATAACAAATCTTTTTTAGTTAATGATTTTATTACCACTTCTCAACTGGATTTTATGTTTTTAACTGAAACATGGCTAGAACAAAATAACAGTGCAACCGTTCTGATAGAGACAGCTCCTCCCAACTATAACTTTTTTGATGTATGTAGATCTGGAAAAAGAGGTGGAGGGGTTGCTGCTATATTTAAAAATGTATTTTTAAATCAAAAAAAGTATTTTTACAATCTTTGTGTTGTATTGAAATGTTCCCCCAGAGTTCTCCTATTAATTATTTACAGGCCACCCACATACGCTGCAAATTTCTTCGATGACTTTACAGAATTATTGTCTAGCATCTCCACAGACTTTGACTGTCTAGTTATAACTGGTGACTTCAATTTTCATACTGATGATTTTAATGATAAGTGTGCAAAAAAACTATTTACCATTTTGGACACATTTGAAATGTCTCAACATGTGAAAGAGGCTACTCATTGTAAGGGGCACACTCTAGACCTGGTTATCACAAAGGGTCTCAATGTTTCAGATCTCTCTGTGACTGATCCTTCACTGTCTGACCATTTCTGTGTTTTCTTTAATATATCTTTTATTCCCGACATACAGACAAAATCAAATAGTCAAAAAACGGTATATCAATGAACATTCTAATGTACTTTTTAAAAAGGCCATCTCCTTGCTACCACCTCTCAACCCATGTTCTGCTGATGATCTTTTAGAAAACTTTAATTTGAAAATTTTGAAAGTCATAGATGTCATTGCACCTTATAAGGTTAAAACGATTTCTGGAAAGCAAAAGGCACCTTGGAGAAAAGTTGCTTTTGTAACAGCCCAGAAAAAAGAATGCAGGAAGGCTGAACGCATATGGCGTAAAACAAAACTTCATATTCACCATGACATCTATAAAGAGAGCCTCTGTGCCTACAATTTAGACTTAAAAAGTGCTAGAGAAACATTTTTCTCCAATATCATTAAAAACAATACTAATAATGCCAAAACCCTATTTACAACTGTTGACAGACTGACCAAGCCCCCAACACAAATTCCACCTGACCTTCATTCCACTCAGAAATGCAATGAGTTTGCAGCATTTTATACTGATAAAATTGAAGGCATCAGACGCGCCATCAATGTCTCCACTTTAAACAAAAATGCTGGACTACCACCATATCCAGGCAAAAGTAACATGGCAATGACATGCTTTAATGTCATAGACTCTAAAACTCTTGTGGAAACTGTGACACAACTGAAGCCATCCACCTGTTGCCTTGATACTTTACCTACCAACCACTTTAAGAATGTTTTTGACTGCCTAGCAATAGACATATTGCAAATAGTTAACAACTCTCTCCAATCAGACACTTTCCCAAAAGCCTTAAAAACTGCAGTTATCAAACCCCTTTTAAAAAAGCGGAGCCTAGATGCCTCTATTATTAACAACTACAGACCAATATCAAATCTACCCTTCATAAGTAAAATCATTGAGAAAGTTGTTCTCCAGCAACTTAGTGACTTCCTGGCATCAACTGGTTGCTATGACACCTTCCAATCTGGATTTCGACCCCTTCACAGCACCGAGACTGCCCTTATTAAAGTTGTAAACGACATCCGTCTTAACACAGACTCTGGCAAAATCTCAATACTAATGCTACTAGACCTCAGTGCTGCATTCGACACTGTAGACCATACAATACTTTTGGACAGATTAGAAAACTGGGTGGGGCTTTCAGGCACAGTCTTAAATTGGTTTAGGTCCTACCTACAAAATAGGAACTACTTTGTTTCCATTGGCGACTTTGTTTCAGAATCAACAAACGTGACATGTGGAGTCCCACAAGGTTCGATCTTAGGACCCTCTCTATTCAACATCTACATGCTCCCACTAGGGCAGATCATGCAAAATAACAATATTGACCATCACTGCTATGCTGATGACACGCAAATCTATGTATCTCTATCACCAAATGACTATCAGCCCATTGATCTGTTGTGCCAGTGCATTGAGCAAGTCAAAGACTGGATGTGCCAAAATTTCCTTCAACTAAATGAGGACAAAACCGAGATAATTGTATTTGGTGCTAAAACCGAAAGGCTTAAAGTTACCCAACACCTTCAATCTCTGTCCCTGAAAACCTCAATCAAAGCCAGAAATCTAGGGGTTATCATGGATTCAGATTTACATTTCGACAGTCACATCAAATCAGTTACAAAATCTGCATATTATCACCTTAAAAACGTAGCAAGACTTAGAGGGCTCATGTCTACCGAAGACTTACAAACACTTGTACATGCCTTTATCACTAGCAAGCTTGATTACTGCAATGGTCTCCTTACAGGTCTCCCAAAAAAAACTCTAAGGCAACTACAGCTTGTTCAGAATGCCGCTGCTAGAGTTCTAACAAAGACCAAAAAATGTGAACATATTACACCAATTCTTAAATCATTACATTGGCTCCCTGTATGTCAGAGAATTGATTTTAAAATCATGTTGCTAACCTATAAATCCCTACATGGTTTAGGGCCAAAATATTTAACTGATATGCTTCCACTACATAAGCCTTCTAGGCCACTAAGATCCTCTGAGACCAATCTGTTAATTATCCCCAGAGTCAACACGAAGCATGGGGAAGCAGGATTTAGTTACTATGCAACAAATAGCTGGAATAAACTCCCTGAGGATTTAAGACTTGCCCCAACTCTGACAGCTTTTAAAACAAGACTGAAGACTTTTATGTTTGCTTTAGCTTTCTGCTAAATCTTAAATATTTATTATTTTAACTTTGCCTTTATTTTCTCACTTTCTAAAATGCATTTATTTTAACTCTGCCTTTCTAAAATGTTTTTTAAACTTTGCCTTTATTTTCTATCTATTTTACTTTTTACTTAACTATTGTTTTCTTTTATTGTATGACAATGTTTATATGTGAAGCACTCTGAGTCTGCCTTGTGTATGAAAAGTGCTATATAAATAAAGTTGCCTTGCCTTGCCTTGCCTTTGTCCTTGGCCCCTAATAACAAATACAAATAATAAATACATTAATACTTGCAATAGGTGTGATGCCTTTGTGCCTGGCCTCCTGATGACAGCAATCAATTGGAGCCAGGCGGTTCCATCGTCCATTTCGTGGTACGTGTTCTGACTGCTCTGCCTGTGCCTCTCAGGGTTTTGGGGTGGAAGTGGAGCGCGTTGCCACTTCCTGTCTGATGAACGTGGTTGATAGCTGTGTTCGGAACGATCACATGACCTTCCTCCACTCCTACGACGACCTTGACCTCATCGCCGGCCACGCCAGGTACACACTGATATATTGGTCATATGGGGGTGATACAGGGTTGATATGTGAGTGGTACAGGGGTGATATGTGGGGGTGATAAAGGGGTGATACAGGGTTGATATGTGGTTGATAAAGTGGTGATACGGGGGAGATATGTGGGGGATACAGTGGTGATATGGGAGTGATAAAGTGGTGATACAAGAGTGATATGTGAGGGATACAGTGGTGATACAGGGGTGATATGTGGTTGATACAGTGGTGATACGGGGGTGATATGTGGGAAAAGTGATATCACTCACATTACTTTTGATATGTGGGTTATACAGGGGTGATAGGGTGATGTGTGGGTGATAGGGGGGTGATGTGTGGGTGATAGGGGGGTGATGTGTGGGTGATAGGGGGGTGATGTGTGGGTGATAGGGGGGTGATAGGGGGGTGATGTGTGGGTGATAGGGGGGTGATGTGTGGGTGATGTGTGGGTGATAGGGGGGTGATGTGTGGGTGATAGGGGGGTGATGTGTGGGTGATAGGGGGGTGATGTGTGGGTGATAGGGGGGTGATGTGTGGGTGATGTGGGGGTGATTTACTTAAGGGGTGGTTGGATTAAGGGATGGGAAGGAATGGATGCTGAGCTAGATGAAAGGATGAATAAAAGGAGGATAAATGGATGGTCAGATGGTCAGTTCCTCAGCCCCGATGTGACAGGCTGTCTGTTGACCCCCCCTGCTGTGTGGACCCCCTGCTGTGTGGACCCCCTGCTGTGTGGACCCCCTGCTGTGCGGACCCCCTGCTGTGTGGACCCCCAGCCTGGGCCTGGAGGTGCTTGAGGCCGTCCCGGACCCTGACGTGGTGGTGGTCTGCTGCGGGGGAGGGGGGCTCCTGGCCGGGGTGGCGGCGGCCCTCAGACTCTCAGGGTCGTCCAGGACCAGGATCTACGGCGTGGAGCCGGAGGGGGGTAGGACCAGTAGCACCAGTATAACTACAACCAGTAGGACTCTATACTAGACAACTACAACCAGTATTCCAGTAGTCCAGACATTAAAATCCAGACAGTATAAATCCACTCTGTACCAGACCAGTGTGACCAGTAGGACTTTCCCAGACCAGTATAACCAGTAGCACCAGTATAACTATCCCTTGTGTCCCCAGCCTGCACCATGTACCAGAGCTTCTTGGAGGAGAGGCCTGTCGGCATGGAAACCAAGAGCATTGCCTCGGGCCTGGCTCCGCCCTCTGCAGGTAAGGTCATCGCTCACCTCCACCCCTCAGCACAGAGCCCAGCACCCGACGTCCTGTACGCCTTACACCCTAACCCTAGACCCTGACCTCTGACCTTAGTGCTCTGTGTCTGACCCTAAACCCTAACTGTAGACTCTGACCTTAATGCTCTGTGACCCTAACCGTCACCTTCCACCCTCAGCCCTAACCTTTGACCCTGACCTTAGTGCCTTTATTCTGACCATTACCCCAACCTTCCACCCTCAGCCCTAACCTTTGACCCTGACCTTAGTGCCTTTATTCTGACCATTACCCCAACCTTCCACCCTCAGCCCTAACCTTTGACCCTGACCTTAGATAGATAGATAGATAAACTTTATTGTCTGTCACGAGTGACAGAAATTCGTCTTTGACAGGCTTGTATAAAAAAACACTAAGAAACAAACAGACATTAAAAACAACAATGTTGTGCAATCATGCTAAAAAGAGGAGGGGGGGGGGGTGTTAAAGGAAGCAGAATGCTCATTTCTTATTGTTCAGGATGGTTATTGCAGAGGGGATGAAGGATTTTTTGTAGATGTTTTTCCTGGCCAGTGGAACCTTATGGCATTTGCCTGATGGCAGCAGCTGGAAGCAGTGGTGGAGGGGGTGAGAAGAGTCTTCTGTGATCAGGGTGGCCTTCCTGATCACAGACCGGCTGTACAGTTCTGAGAGGGGGGTTTGTGGTGCTCCAATGATTTTGCTGGCCTGGTTAACTGTGCGGGAAAGTTTGGTCTTGTGTTTGGATGAGAGGAGGCTGTACCAGGAAGAGATGTTGAAGGTGAGTAGGGATTCAATGAGGGACTGGTAGACCAGAGTTAAAACATGTGTGCTGACGTTGAAAGTCCTTAATTTCCTCAGCAGGTAGAGGCGCTGTTGTGATTTTTTAAAAATGGTGTCTGCATGCTGAGAGAAGGAGAGGCAGTTGTCCAGGTCAGTTCCAAGGTATTTAAAAGACTCAACCTGCTCCACCAGCTGACCCTGGATGCTGAGTGGTTTAAAAAGAGCAGTTGCTGACTCCCTTCTGCCCCCACAGCACAGCTCTTTGGTCTTCTGGACATTTAGCTCAAGACAAAGCTGGTTAAAAGTCTGTGCCAGGTTTTCAACAGCCTGCTGATACCGGTCCAGAGCAGTGGTGTCGGTCAGGTGGGCCACCAGGGCCATGTCATCCGCATATTTAAAAAGGCTGATCCCCTCGCTGTTACAGGTGATGTTGTTTGTGTACACAGAGAAGAGAACGGGAGATAAAACACAACCCTGGGGAACACCTGTGTTTAAAATCAGCTTCTTTGATTTAAAACCATTTAAAAGCACCTGTTGTGGCCTGTCATTTAAAAAATTCTTGATCCATAAAACCAGTGTGGGATGAACTTGGAGATCTAAAAGAGCATACAGCAGGGTGTCTATGTGCACAGTGTTAAAAGCAGAGGAGAAGTCCATAAATAAGATCCTGGTGTGAGGGTGTGGAGAGTCCAGATGTTTAGTGACAGTATTCAGCAATGTGAGACTTGTGTCCTCGACACCCCTTTTTGCCCTGTAGGCAAACTGAAAAGGATCCATTTTGTGTGACAGCATTTTGGCCAGGAGGTCACACAGGACTCTCTCCATGCACTTGCACAGCACGGAGGTCAGGGCCACTGGTCTGTAGTCTTTCAGCTCCTTAGCTGGTGTTTTTTTGGGGATGGGAATTATGGTGGATTCCTTCCAATTATTGGGGACGTTTCCCGAATCCAAAAGGCACTGAAACAGTCTTGTGACCACTCCACCTAGTGTATTTATCCTGACTGTAGACCCTGAACCTCATCATTAGCACCCTAAGATCTTGACCTTTGACCCCGGCCCCCCTCCCTCCCTCCCTCCCTCCCGCCCCAGGCAGTCTCCCCTACCAGCTGTGTCGGCGCCACGTGGATCAGATCGTCCTGGTGAGCGACGAGGAGATCAGGGCGGCCGTGTCCGTGCTCTACCACTCGGGTCTGGTGGTGGAGCCGTCCGGCGCTGCCGCCTTCGCCGCCGTCCTCGCCAGCGACCGGATCCCGGACCTGGCTGGCCGGAGCGTGGTGTGCATCCTGAGCGGAGGCAACATGGGGAAGGACGAGCTGGCCCACTTCCCCGACTGAGAGGAGAGACTCACTCGCCCACCTCGTTTACAGTCAGGGCGTTTAGCACGCTTTTATCCCAAGCTTAAGCGACTTACAATAAGTACATTTGTCCGAAGAAAGAGAAACAATATATCACTGTCGGTACAGTAAGGATGTTCATAGAACCAAGCACTAAGAATCGTTAGGTTAATCCATACCCCGTACACAACAAAGATAGCTTGGATAAGACTCTACACAATGCTAAGTGCTATTTTTGCGAAAGTGCCAGGACGGACAACATACAATAAGTGCGTAAGAGGGCTGTAGTAGGGGTAGGGTAAGGGGGGGAAGGCTATGCAGAGTCTAGGTGAACTCTGAACAAGTGAGTCTTGAGTTTTATGCCGAAGCCGGTTTCCAAACCATGCTTCTATTGAAGAGTACTTCTGCTCCAGTAGGGTAGTCGAGTTTCACTGTTGATCCACTTGTTTCACGGTTTCCACACTTTGACGACACTGCGTTCCAAGGCTCACAATCCAGAAGAGCTTCAGAGAGACGTCAGCCAGACACGGCTGGTGTGATGACCGGGAGGAGGTGTATCCTATCACAGAACTGGTTCAACCGTCACCACGCAGTTTCTCCACATTTCCGTTTTTGATCCGAAACATATGAACAGTAGGAGTACAGAGAGTAACAAGTATAAAAATAAGTCAATCTTTATTTTTAAATCCATAACTTTGATATTTTTATAGGTTTGTATTCAATGCTAACAAATTTAAAGCAAAGTAGGGGATTTTCCTACAATTGACGATCACTGGTGAATCCCCACTAAATATTAACCTGATCTCACTGAATAAATTAAATCAGGACACAAATTGACAATCCTCCTGAGTATTTTCTTGGAACAGAGTGTTTGCGGTTGTTTCCAGAACAATTACGGCTTACTTGATTCCATTGCAAGCCAATCATTTCATCAAAAGCATCTCCACCGTAGCTCCCCCTCCGAACACGAAGACCCCCACAGGTATTGAGTACAAAACATGAGGGTCTGGTTCCTCACAGGGCCGCTACATGACGTCCTTCGTGGCCATCTTGCAGACCACAGAGTCTAGCAGACCTCCCATCTTCTCTTCCTGTGGCGTCACTTTGTACAGCTGGAGACACAACAGAAGGAAAAGACTTTCGTTAGGACAAGTGTGGTGACGCCGATGTACAAATCCCCATCGACAAGGAAAATGAGGTTTAGCGTAATTTAATAAAAGTGTTGCTTTTCAGATTTTAAAATGCGCTCTTCAAAATCCTTCACTTAATCAAACCCAAAAATCAGGGAAAGATACAGATAAGGAATGATTGACCACTAACAGATGATTTCTGGTGCTAAAAAGACAGAAATGTGCCTGTTGACGTGTGTCACGTCAACTAATGGTCAAAGTTGCGTCAGACGGGGACCTAGGCCCTAGTGGTTTTGTTTGTATCCCAGCCCAAAGGTTCTTGGTTCAAACCTCGATATCTCTGGGCTACCTGTGGGTATCCTTGAGCAAGATACCCTAACCCAACCCCTTCCTGCTCCTTTAATGGCATGCATCTGAATTAACCAAGTCACTTTGGATGAAAGCTCAATTAATAATAGTCCTAGTATGAAACACAAGGCTGGATAGTCCTTGATTACTACTCAAAAACTCTACAATATGGAGTTACATACAAACTTTATCCTACAGGGAAATTGATTCTTGTACTTGTACTAATTGTACTTGATTCTTGTACTAATTTCAATATTTTACTCCTGCCCAGGGCAGTTGCTAGGAATTCTGGGCCCCCTGAAAGAATATCGGTGTGGGCTCCTCTCCCCCATTCATTGCCACCTTAAATGTTCTTGTTTTTCAGTGTTCTTGACAGTGCCTGGTGTAATACACCCAATTTGTTTCCTTTTTTACATTTAACGACTTAACAAGTCAGAGTATTATTATGTGAATTATGTATTATTAATTGTCTTATTCTCATTTCCCTGATTTGCAACACGTTATTACACCTCTGATTGCAAATACATTTTCAATTAACCACTCAACAAATAGGTGTGGGCAGGGCCGGAGTGGGACCCATTTTCGGCCCGGGAGTTTCAGGCCCACACTGGCCCACTTTTTTCAGTGATGAAGAATTTGCATAAATGAACAGCACAAAACTCGTACTATCCCTTTTTGGATCAACGTTTGTCAAATAAAAAATCCACCTCAAGGATCTGTTACTTTAACTATCAATTATATATATGTATATATATATATATATATATATATATAAATAAAATGTTAACCCATTACATATTTAGGATAATTTCAATGCATCATGTCAGTTCTATGTGTGGGTTATCTTATATCAAATATTTTTAAACATATTTTTTAGTCCTCTCTACCTGTCCCCTCAGCCCCTCAGCAGCATCAGACAGGCTGGACTGCTGCTCTGAGGTTACAAAATATTTTATATTTAATATAAATGACTATCTATCACGTTTGTTCTGTCTTTTATATTTTCCATGAAAAATGCTGTCTAGTATTACCTGTTCAGCATCGGACTGGCTTATCTCTTCTGATGCTACAAAAAAAAGAAGGGGTGACTTTATTGCTTGGACTAACTTACACAGATCATGCTGGAGTTTACATGATGATTTTCACAAATTATATTTGTGATTTGTCATATGGTTTAACAAAATTAACTAGAATAATGATGAATTGGTTTAAGCTTGTATGTTTGCAATCGGCATTGCAAACATAGCACAAATAGCTAAATGATTTATGTTGCAAATTAATCATTAGATCCACCTCTCTCTACCGGCTGCAACTTGTGTCTGTCCTCTAAACAGGTAGTTTATTTTGGCACATGTGGCGGAATCTTCCTCCAGTGCCCTTATTGTTTTTTATCAGGCTTTTTCGGCTACTCCTTGGCTTTTTCTGCCCTCCACAATCAACGACGTCGCTTCTGTTCGCTGATTCTCTTCTGTTAAAGACGCTGTTAAAGACGCAACATGGGCCAAACCAACTAAAATAATTGGGAGGGGTGAACTACCGTACATTGTATAATCCATATTATAAAACGGGGGGCCTAAATCAAGCGATCTGATTGGTTCCCAACCGTTGTATATTGAGCGTATACACACAGCTATGACGCCCGTTCAGTTTACAGAGTTCAGTATCACTCCGCGCCTAACTCTAACTGTTGTTTATGTATATATAAAAGCGATAGCGTAGTTCACTGAAGCCTAAAAAACATGTTGATTGCTGGAGAGGGTGGAAATGTTGTAAAGCAATAGGCACACGGTCGGCAATTTAGCCTACTATCGAGTTCGAGTGAACTCGATAGAAGGCTAAATTGCCGGCGAACCAAGCTACCGTCTTTAGCCTAGCCTTCTCTCTGAAGGACGCTACAGTGTGTTGCATAGCAACCGCCGTACACTTTGCCGGCAGCCAGGAGGGACTACTTTTTTGTATTCGTTAAAAAAAATGCTTTTCCGACTTTCTAGCTTTTTCAAAATTGAGAATGTCTATGACTTTCATTTCGCCATATTTACGTAACCGTTTTATAAAAATCACTTCAGTCAGTGATATACGGTCATTATACCACAGTGAAGGGGGTCGCCGCCCCTCCGCTGCGCGTCGGGACGGACAACGCCCCTTAACTGTGGTATAATGAGCGTATACCACAGCCTGTCGTGATCTATTGCTTAATTATATATACTGCGATGCTGGGGCTGAAATTTCAGATGAATTAAGTCTACTTTAGGAGAAGATAAAATAATGGTCAAAGTATTTTTTTTCTTTCACCCAAGCAGCCCAAAATACATTTGAAAGTGGACCGGCCCAACGGGAAACCTCCCGAACGTCCCGATGGCCACTCCGGACCTGGGTGTGGGTATTTTATTGTATTTAACAATCAAGCACTGATATGCAAAAAACTAAGTGTCCTGGCTCAAGATAGTCCACAGGTAAATATGTAGCATTTAACTTAATGTGCAAGTGAAACAAAGAGCACATGGAATACGTTGTTGTAAAACAAATATCAAAAACAACAACAAGCCTCATCTAATCTCAATTAAAGTTTAAATTGGCTTGTTTGCTCACTGTAAGTCTCATCGCTCACTCACTTCCGATGAGGAAGAACCATGGGAAGAACCAGGCACGTGCACACATAGGGCCCTAGGGGTGCTTGAGCCCCTGCCCTTTTTGCCTCGTATTAAAAAGTGCCCTCTGAGTGTTCTTCAACAATCGCGCCCGCAATAGCGCTCGTCCGCGATCCAGTGCACGTGTGCACGTCCCTGGGAAGAACGAACCGCGGTGTGGACCAAACCATTTTTTAAGAAGGGGCCAAGGGGATTATTGAAATTATTAAAATTACAATATTGTATGATTTGTGGCTTTGTTTTAATTCGGATTCACTCATAGGAATATATATTAGTTCAGTGTATGCATAATCATTTTGTCATAGAGGCTACTGGGGGCTGTGTGTGGGCCCTAGCGGGCTGTGGGCCCTTATAATTGTCATAACCTTTCCCCCCTATACGACGGCGCTGCTCCTGCCCTAACTACGTGCATCACTACATTGGCTACCTCAGAGAATACTGCCAATTTGTTTTACTCAAATACTACTTCCTTAAATGAGCAGTACATTTCCGTGTCGATTGAATTTGAATTTCCACACAATGCTTTGGTTAACCAAATTGTGAAAGTTCCGTTCTTTTAAGAAGAAGATACGGTCATGATCGACTGACTATAGTAGAATGGTAGTAGCACTCAAACCTTCCTGATCTGCGTGACATCGGACAGCGTTGGAAGCTCCTCCAGGTGGACCTGCTCTCCGTCCACCTTCTCCGTGATGTCTGCCAACGTCTGGCTCTCGTCGTCCGTAGCGACCAGCGCAACCAGCACAGAGTCGTCTGCGTCGGAGATGCCGAACCTCTTGAAGGCCTCAGAGATCTGCACACAAAAAACATTTATCCTGCTGGACTTCTTGACTTCTTCAGGCATTAAGACTCTAGTGTGCTCTCTTAAATTGTAAATGGACCGCGGGGGGGTGGGGGGGGGAGAATCGGGATTGTTGACGGGGGGGGGGGGGGGGGGTGCAAACGCGTCTCGGGTTTATTTGGCCGTCAGAAATTGGATGTGGTGTGTAAGCAGGCAAAAGCGTGTGTCACGCGGTGAAACCGTGAGAATTGGCAGCTCTGTGGGCATCTACACCAGATAAGTTCTGGCGGCCATGTTGTTTTGTCAATCAACTTCATTTTACTTGATAGACGTCCATCTTGATGTTGGTGGGTTAGTCCATAACAGGGGTCAGCAACCTTTTCAAAATGCAGTGCCAGTTTGACATTTTCTCATTGATGAGTGTGCCATATGTATTGCCATATATTAAATATTAAGCTGAATTATGACACAGTGACTCCAAACATTTCCAAAAGACCTGGAATTTTATTATTTCCATATAGTCCACAATCATGTATGGGGTCAGAACAGTCTCATTAATAATGAATGCACAGAGAAGGATTCACAAATGTATTTTGTGATTTATATATAAATTACTCTCTTCTCACAAATACATTTCAATGCACACACAAATGGATATCGGCATGTATAAATGTAAAATAAATCCATAAACAAAAATAAGTTTCACAAACACATTTCTGATCCACTCACAAATGTGTCTTGTTTTAAATAAATGTAATATAAATCCATAAATATATGAATTAAAAAAATATTTGCAATTTTCATCAAAAATGTATTTGGATGTTGTTACATTTATATACAAACTGTTAAACTTGAATTTACAAGATGCTTTTCATTTGTGAACTTGTTTGCATTTGTGTGTGAACGGGTCTGTATTTATATGTGGATTTTTGAGACTCTCCTGACGTGGCTGGATTCACAAATGCATTTTTTTCAACAAGGAACTTTCTGTAGCCAATCAGATGCCTCCCTTGTTTTCAGCCAATCGCATGACTGCAGTCCAATGAGGGGTACCTCACCATGGCCAGAGCACAGCATTTTCTCTGCGCATTTTGCGTTGCTTTTCGGTAAAATAAAAAAAAGTTATCGAACTTCACTGGTAAGAGTTCAGCCTCAACATGGCGTCTGGTAATGGCAAAAATAAATGTCTAGGCGTGCATGAATAACGCATCATGAATGTATTGTAGCGTTTTAATACTACCGTTACCGAGGTAGGCTACGCGTAACCGAGGTACGCGTTACGAGGTACCCCTCGTGGGATTGTCATGTGATTGGCTGAAAACGAAGGAGGCATCTGATTGAGAGTTCCTTGGTGAAAAAAATGCATTTGTGAATCCAGCCGTGTCGGGGGAGTCTCAAAAATCCACATATAAATACAGACCAGTTCACACACAAATGCAAAGCATCTTGTAAATTCAAGTTTAACAGTTTGTATATAAATGTAACAACATCCAAATACATTTTTGATGAAAATTGCAAATATTTTTTTAATTCATATATTTATGGATTTATATTACATTTATTTAAAACAAGACACATTTGTGTGTGGATCAGAAATGTGTTTGTGAAACTTATTTTTGTTTATGGATTTATTTTACATTTATACATGCCGATATCCATTTGTGTGTGCATTGAAATGTATTTGTGAGAAGAGAGTAATTTATATATAAATCACAAAATACATTTGTGAATCCTTCTCTGTGCATTCATTATTAATGAGACTGTTCTGACCCCATACATGATTGTGGACTATATGGAAATAATAAAATTCCAGGTCTTTTGGAAATGTTTGGAGTCACTGTGTCATAATTCAGCTTAATATTTAATATATGGCAATACATATGGCACACTCATCAATGAGAAAATGTCAAACTGGCACTGCATGTTGAAAAGGTTGCTGACCCCTGTTATGGACTAACCCACCAACATCAAGATGGACGTCTATCAAGTAAAATGAAGTTGATTGACAAAACAACATGGCCGCCAGAGGCTCAAAATCATCCACATTTAATTTATTTAATTTATCCTGAAGGGCATTGGCCTTTTACATGCCTATTTGGTGTGCTATGTATTAATGTTCGCTCATTGGTGTAAGACACATTTTCTGCTGCTGCCGTGTGTTCTTCTCACCTTGTGAGGTGTGCGTGCGAGAGATAGATAAGAGTTTCTTTGTATACCACATGACGTCATAATTATTGCTTGGCTGTTATGTCAGTTGTGTTCTTTGTAAGGTGTGGCAAGGACAGTACCTTACATTCCCCTATGATTGTTTTGGCTATGTTCATTACTTCATGATTCCTGATGGACAGGTTTATATAGCACCTTTCATAACCAAGGCAGACTCAAAGTGCTTCACATATAAACATTGTCATACAATAAAAGAAAATAATAGATAAGTAAAAAGTAAAATAGATAGAAAATAAAGGCAAAGTTAAAAAAAAACATTTTAGAAAGGCAAAGTAAAAACCCCACCAAGTTTTCTAATCTGTCCAAAAGTATTGAATGGTCTACAGTGTCGAATGCAGCACTGGGGTCTAGTAGCATTAGTATTGAGATTCTGCCAGTCTGTGTTAAGACGGATGTCATTTACAACTTTAATAAGGGCGGTCTCGGTGCTGTGAAGGGGTCGGAATCCTGATTGGAATCCGGATTGGAAGGTGTCATAGCAACCAGTTGATGCCAGGAAGTCACGTTAAGTTGCTGGAGGACAACTTTCTCAATGATTTTACTTATGAAGGGTAGATTTGATATTGGTCTGTAGTTGTTAATAATAGAGGCATCTAGGCGCCGCTTTTTTAAAAGGGGTTTGATAACTGCAGTTTTTAAGGCTTTTGGGAAAGTGTCTGATTGGAGAGAGTTGTTAACTATTTGCAATATGTCTATTGCTAGGCAGTCAAAAACATTCTTAAAGAGGTTGGTAGGTAAAGTATCAAGGCAACAGGTTTTAGAGTCTATGACATTAAAGCATGTCATTGCCACGTTACTTTTGTCTGAACAGGGTGGTAGTCCAACATTTTTGTTTAAAGTGGAGACATTGATGGCGCGTCTGATGCCTTCAATTTTATCAGTATAAAATGCTGCAAACTCATTGCATTTCTGCGTGGAATGAAGGTCAAATTGGTGGAATTTGTATTGGGGGCTTGGTCAGTCTGTCAACAGTTGCAAATAGGGTTTTGGCATTATTAGTATTGGTTTTAATGATATTGGAGAAAAATGTCTAGAAATCTAACCTAGAAATCTAGACGCCCCTAGCGGCAGCAAATTTAATTTGCTCCGTTAGCTCGCAAGCTGGAAAAACCACGACTGAGTTGCGACGGTTCTGTGTGAAATCCGTGCAGTCCCTGCTACATGATTGATCCTAGCGCTATCCTATTGCGTGCAGAGGGAATTGGAAAGACAACCGTTTATCCCACCCCTTGGATTGAGCCAGTGGCGATTTGAGAGTCTGTTGGGGCCCTAGGGGGTCCCTCCAACCACCGTTCCTCAGCATTATGTTATAAACAATCTGACCAAACCAGTATTAAGGCCAGTGTTCATCCATGCATGAAGCATGCCATGGCTAGTGCAAATGCTACGTACTCAAATCAAAATACATTGAATATTGCACTCCACTGAAAAAGAGTCAGTGTTCACATTCATTTGTTAGCACTATATTGATACAAATATAGAACAATACAACTAAAAATAATTATATAAACAGAGTCTAAAATGCACACATAACTGAGGTGTGAAGTGACTTGGTATTAATTGTCTCAAATTAGTTACAGCAATTGAGTAATTTTGAATAGAATTTTGAATAGTTTTCTTGGGTAATTAAACCCACTTTACAATTCCAGTGCTCATCAAAACCCTTGAAGGTGCTACATATTAATTCTGAACATTAATATAACAGCAAACAAACTACAAATGCTGTTTTCGGCCGTTTTTGGCCTTTGCTAGAAATGCAAATGCTTGCCCTAGCTCAGGGGTGCCCACACTTTTTCGGCCTTCGAGCTACTTTCAAAATGACCAGGTCAGAATGTTATATTAAATAATGCTAAACATATATTTATTTATATATACTGAGTACATACTCTGATGACTTTCACTGAATGGAGTCAGCCAGGGTTGCATGGTCCGGACAGTAGCTGCTGGAAGCTATTCTCAAGCAGGCTTCCAAATGACCATCAGTGATGGTGGAACGGTATTTGGACTTACTAATAATCATGTGGGAAATGGCTGACTGGCATAACTAAGTAGAGCCAAATAATTCAGTCAAGGCAGCACATTTCCTCATGGTTGGATACTTTTCCTTTGTGAGTAAGTTCCAAGATTGTCCATACGCCCTGGACTTAAGCTCCATATCAGCTTATACTGTCAACATCTGCCACTGCAGACGTGTTCAGGTGAAACAATGGTGGAAAAAATGTTTTGCACATAAATGTAGCGATCGGCTCGACTAAAGCAAAGTCTTGAACCGTTTCTCAAAGTCTGGCAGATCGTTTTCGTTAAACAAGTGGTAAATGCAGTAGGGATGATACTTCTTAGGGGCTCACCAGGGGGCCCCCAAGAAAAAAAGAAAAAAAACATTTTTTTTTTTTTTCTTGGGGCCCAAGCAGTTGCCTGCCTTGCCGGTTCACAAGCTGCGCCTCTGGATTGAGCCGGACTGTTTCCAGACCCAACATCCTGATGTGGGTCTGGCTTGCTAGGCTACCATTCTGCTTTAGCCATTTCCAATTTAGCCCACAATGATATGACACACACACACACACACACACACACACACACACACACACACACACACACACACACACACACACACACACACACACACACACACACACACACACACGTTGAGGACTCACATTATTCGTGGGCGACAGGTTGAAGATGATCTCAGAGTTCAGGCTCCTCGTCTTCATCTTCCCAATAGTATGCAGATGAACGGCCTTGTTCGCCGCTACAATCACTTGGAAAGGGTCCACCAGCTGCCGTCCAAAACACAAAGCAAGTGAATACAGTTCATATGAAACCCCAGATACACGCTGTCTCAGTCAGCCCACGCTTACCATCCTGGGGTTGATGAGGGCGGCGGGGACCTGGCCCCCCATGGCGCTCCTCCTCAGTTCTGCGGGGTTCCGGACGCCTTTGAAGAGCATCAGCGTCACCGTCCGTCCGGGGAACAGCTCCAGGGGATGGGATGAGTGCATGTTTCAACCGCGGATCAGACCCGACCCGGCCCTGACCACGACATGTGAGGCGGAACAATAATACTGCGACACAGCTTCAAGGAAACGTTCCGTTTGTCCCTTCTTTTTTTTCTTTTTTTTAATATAAATACTGATACAAGTTCAAAAGACTCGTGATAGTTTTACCGACATAAATTATTTGGAATGGAATACTACATTTAATGATCATTATTTAATGGAAATATATTGAATAGTATGTCTGAATGATACTCACGGGAAACTTCCGTGAGCATCATTCCGTTTCCGCCCGGACCGTTTGTACGAGCGGACCGGCAAACGTCAAAAAACGCATAACTTCTGGTTGGATCCGATGGATTATAACGATAAGCTGCCATATCTCCTCTAAACTCTGAGATTTTTCACCCGTACAACGGGACAGTTATGCGGCGCAGTCAGCTTCACACCACATAACGAGGTCCGCGGTCGGTAGTTGGAGTCCCGGTGGCCATGGAGCGGTTCGAGGGCTACGCGTTCACCGCCCTCTGCAGCACCAACCTGCTTGTCTCCTGCCTGCTGCTCTCCGCGGTCACCCGGGAGCAGAGGGGGCCCTACATGGACGAGGTGTTCCACGTCCCGCAGGCCCAGAAGTACTGCCAGGGGCGATTCAACGAGGTGAAGGACACACGCACACACACACACACACACACACACACACACACACACACACACACACACACACACACACACAAATACTGTAGATATACAGACACAAATATACTGTAAATACACACACACACACACACACACTGTTTTGGTGATATGCACCAAAATATACTGTATATATACACACACACACAAACATACTGTAGATGTGCACATACACACACAAATACTGTAGATATACACACACACACACACACACACACACACACACACACACACACACACACACACACACTGTAGACACACACATTGTAGATATACACACAAATGTACTGTAGACACACACACCTCATCAGCTAGATTATCTTTTCAGACTGAGTGACAGATGTGCCTTTTGATGGCTGACGGGTCATGATGGATTTACCCTCAGATCTCCGACTTTAGGATGAGACATAAAGGGGCGTGGTCTCAGTTTTAAGTCCAACTCATTTGTGGCTTAGAGGCTTTTCCACGAGACAACGTTTGTACCGACATTATAACCAGTGGTCCTCAATTATCATTTTGCATAATTGATAATAATAATAATAATAATAATAATAATAATAATAATAATGTAGCTTAGAAGATTACAATTGAAGGAGCTGAGGTATACTGGCATGTCTGGTCTTCACTTTATTGATCTACAACAACGTATATGTAAAACATACAACCATAATACCATATCAACTATAGTATGTTAATATTGACCTTTTTAACCTCTTTAGTACCCCTGGAGTCCTGGACACAGCTCAGCTAGCCCCTTAGGGTGCGTTTGTCCCCATTTGAGAATCCCTGCGCTAACTTCCAGCTTCTTGAAAGGCCTCTGATCTTGTGGTCGGATTAGGTTGCTAGTTCGATCCCCGGCTCCTCCTAGCGGAGTGTGGAGGTGTCCCTGAGCGAGACGCCTCACCCTGACTGCTCCTGACCCGCTGGCTGTCGCCCCCTGCGGGGGTTGACTCCGCCGTCGGTGTGTGAATGCGTGTGTGTGAAGCGTTGTAAGTGGATAAAAGCTCAGCCGCTGAATGCTCTTGTTTGTGTGCAGTGGGACCCCATGATCACCACGCTGCCCGGCCTGTACCTGGTGTCCGTGGGCGTCATCAAGCCCCTGGTGTGGCTGGCGGGCCTCACGGGGGGCGTGGTCTGCTCCACGGCCATGCTGCGCTTCGTCAACCTGCTGTTCAACGGCGGGAACCTCTACCTGCTCTACCTGCTCACCTGCAAGCTGCACCTCCGGGAAAAGGTGGGCCGGGGCAGGGCGGGGCGGGCCGGGGGTGGGGTGGGCCGGGGCGGGGGTGGGCCGGGGCGGGGCGGGGTGGGGCGGGGCGCGGCGTGGCGCGGTCCGCTCGCTGGGTGGGAGCTGAGCTGGGAAGTCGAGATGATTCCGATTCCTGAACTTGAGTATGGGCCGATACCGAGTACATACACCGAGACAGCCTCTAGCGTTGTGACTACTAACTCAACTTGTTCTGATACGATGACAGCAATGTAGGTTCACCTTCTGTCTACGAAGGATTTTTTCCGAACTAGATTTACATTTATAATCTATAATTAAGACATTTGTATTCTTGTAGTTAAGTGTGGTGAGCGTCCACGTTTTGTTTCCCGACTTCTAGTGCTCAAACGCACCTAGGACGGAGATGACGCTTTTCCCATCCCGACTTTCCACCTGCGACCGTTAACGAACGCAGCATAACACCGTAGTGTTGGTATGCCATCGGCTTGCGTACTCGCCAATACCCGATACTGCATTTTAGTCGGTATCGATATCCGAACAACTCTAGTGTGTTGTAGCTTAATGTACATGCACACGTTCCATATCAGTGACCCTCACACCACCTCTCTCTCTCTCTCTCTCTCTCTCTCTCTCTCTCTCTCTCTCTCTCTCTCTCTCTCTCTCTCTCTCTCTCTCTCTCTCTCTCTCTCTCTCTCTCTCCTCCAGAGTAAGAGCGTGGCGCGGCGCGTCGTCTCCGCCCTCTCCCTCTCCACCTTCCCCGTCCTCTACTTCTTCAACTTCCTGTACTACACCGACGCCGGCTCCACCTTCTTCATCCTGTTTGCCTACCTGATGACGCTGTATGGCTGCCACAAGGTGTCCGCCCTGCTCGGAGCCTGCGCCGTGCTCTTCCGCCAGACCAACGTCGTGTGGGTGGCCTTCTGCGCCGGCACGCTATTGGCCGGCCAGCTGGACGAGGCGTGGCGCACGGAAAGCACCAAGAAGCGCGAGGAGCGGTTCGCCTCGCCGGTGCCGCTCTCGCTGGCCGGTGCCCGGCGGGTGACCCACTTCCTGCTGGACTTCCTGGTGTCACCGCCCCGGGTGAAGGCCCTGCTGTCGGTGGCGTGGCCGTACGCCGCCGCCGCCGCCGGCTTCCTGGTGTTCGTGGCGCTGAACGGCGGCGTCGTGGTGGGCGACCGCGCCAGCCACGAGGCCTGCCTCAACGCCCCGCAGCTCTTCTACTTCCTGTCCTTCGCGCTCGCCTTCTCGCTGCCCACCACGCTGTGCCGCCACCGCCTGCTGCGCTTCCTGCAGGCGCTGCGCCGCAAGCCCCTCCTCTTCCTGCTGCTGGCCGCCGCCGGGCTCCTGCTGGTGTGGAACTTCACCCACGTCCACAAGTACCTGCTGGCGGACAACCGCCACTACACCTTCTACGCGTGGCGGCGCGTCGTCCAGCGCCACCCGCTGGCCCGCTACCTGCTGGTGCCCGCCTACGTCTTCGCCGGCTGGCACTTCCTGGACGCGCTGCGCTCGCGCTCGCTCTTCTGGACGCTGGCGCTGCTGGTGTGCGTGCTGGCGGCCACCGTGCCCCAGCGGCTGCTGGAGTTCCGCTACTTCATCGTTCCGTACCTCATGTTCCGGCTGCACATGCCGCTGCCCTCGCTGCCCCGCCTGCTGCTGGAGCTGGGCCTGCACGCCGCGGTCAACGCCGCCACGCTCCACCTCTTCCTCGCCCGCCCCTTCCTCTGGCCCGGCAGCGACGACGCGCAGAGGTTCATGTGGTGAGGGAGGGCCGCCGCCCGCCAGCCAGCCAATCAGAGGCCTCCTCTGGTGCCACCCCAGCCGGTCGGGACCAATGGGCGATCGGTGCGGACGCGGAGTACTTGAACCAGACCAGTGAGTCGTCCCCCTCAGGAGATAAAGAATCGGTTTCTTTTTCTGAATGTACGATTCCTTCAATTCCCTGTTGTTGTTTTATCTGAGTTTTCCGAACAACCGAGATCACGTTGGAAAGATAACATCCTGTTTTACGAATAGTCTTAAAGTGTCCGCAGCAGCAGAGTGAGGTACCAGTCATCCCTGGTAGCGTCTAGCGCCCCCTGGTGGTTGGGACGTTTGAGAACCTCGACAACGGTTCCACACTCGACATGGCCTTCAGACCCCCAGGCCTCTGAACCACACACACACACACACACACACACACACACACACACACACACACACACACACACACACACACACACACACACACACACACACACACACACACACACCCCTGATATATCCGCTGAGTTAGTTAATCGCTCTGAGGTTCCTCGCGGATTAGCTTGTTTTCTTACCGGTGTTCTGATGTCACTTCCTGCTGTGTTGAAACAACATGAATCCTGTGTTTCTGTGCTTTTCAGTGTCTAGAAATCCGTCTCAAATCATTAGTCAGCCCATCAGTGTTTAATGTCATATCTGTAGATTTGGTTGTGAATTGTTTTGTTTTTCTGTGAAATTGGTGAGTAATTTATTATTTTCTCAAAACCCAAGCTCCATAGCATCAGCACATTTTCATTCCGCAGCCTTGTTGGTAATTAAATTACTTTGCGTTTGATGTTATTTTCCAAGACAAACTTAGTTTATTTTGTGGTGATTATTCCCCTAAACTCGTTTACCGTGTTCACATGTCTGTCTTCAACACATTAAAAGTTCTAGAAAACAATCAAGTCCCAAAGAGAGTGTGTCTTTAAAGTTGTCGCCATAGACTTTACATCCTTTTTAATTTTTTTATTTCCGTAGTTTGGTCTGGGCGTTTTAGTTCTCAGGACTGGTAGTAAAGTGCTGGTTATACCCTGGAGG
>NC_140288.1:11861068-11876068 GCF_964030765.1 Micromesistius poutassou
CATAACGGAGAACCACAGAAACACAGAGAGGCACTGCGGGGGGCGGGGGGGCTGGTCAACACATACACGGACTGAGAGACAGGCAGGGGGGGACGAGAGACAGAGAGACAGGCAGGGGGGGGACGAGAGAGAGAGAGACGGACGCAAATACAGACACATGCACACCCACAGACCAGGCTAAGGGGACTGTCTGTCTGTGTTGGTGTCTGACGGACAGAGAGAATGAGGGAACGGAGAGACAAGCTAATCGACGTTCCGTACCGTATCACTTTTAGAACCGTCAAATTAAAGTCGGCGTCCTCCGACTGTACTGTCGAAGCTGGCCGGTTGCTAGGCGACCAGGTGCGTCGGGGGGGGCAGACGCATCGTTATGTTCCCCTAACCCCCCCCCCCCCCCCCCCCCCCCGACTAGAGTTGTTCATCGCAAAGACAGGATTTACCCTTTGACCAAAATAAACAGAGAAATCAAGGTTGGCCTGGGACTGACAAAGGGCTTTGATTACTTTGTTGAGTCGTTCAACTATGGGATGGATGCGTTGTTACGGCAGCAACGTACGAGGTCAGGGTAGACCGTCATCACGGCGTGGAGAGAAAAGGGGGACGTCGAAAGGGTGTCGCCCAGGGTTACCGGAGACAATACGAGAATACACAGAGCGCAGCACGCTGCACGCAGCAGTTAACAGCGGTACACTGGCCCGCAACATCCACAGTGGCAGCGCAACGACGCACAACGACGCACAACGACGCATCTGTACAAAGCATCCAATACCACGGCCCTGAAGGCGACCGGATAAGAAACACAGAAGAAACGTAAACCATGTTTTGTTGTTCTGCTCCTGAGAAGCGATGAGGACCGAAGTCGTGTGTAGGGGGTAGAGGAGAGAGGAGAGAGGAGAGAGGACAGAGGAGAGAGGACAGAGGACAGAGGAGAGAGGACAGAGGACAGAGGACAGAGGACAGAGGAGAGAGGAGGCCGCGTCCGTCAGTTAACCGGTTTCATGGCATCAAATCCACATTTCTTGCGGCTTCAAGAAAAATGTACGGATTCAATTGACGGAATTAAGCAGTGACACACACACATGCACGCAGTCACATGCACACACACACACACACACACACAATAAAACACACACGCACTAACACTTGCATGTGTACACTTTGACACACACTCCCACACACACAGACACACACACACGCACACGCACACACACACACGCATGCACACACACACACACACACACACACACACACACACAGCCGGTGCAGGGGTCCAGAGCTCCGTCGTCACGGAGATGAATCGCCTGAGCTCACCATCTAAAAATAGCTCCGGCCACCATGTTGAAATATAACACATCTACACGCAAGCGCACACACACACACACACACACACGCACACACACCGTTGGCGTGTGTGCGTGTCACTGTGTCAGTTGGCACGATTGACACCCGTATCAGCAAGTTATCCCCCGCCCCCCCCCCCCCCTGTTTCCGTGGTGATTAATCTGTCCATCACATTCCTCAGGGGATGCTGGGGGAAGCAGGCGTGACCGAAGCTGGTTCTGGAGGAAACAGATGTGGTAACATCTGGACAATCCTGATGAAATCATCCAGATATCATCAAATAGAATACTCATTCATAAATACAATGATACACCTGAGACACATCAGAAGTACTAATTGCTAACTCATCATAATTACAGTATTTACTCTGTAAATACTGTCTGACTGAATATATGAATATATGTGATACATGAAAAGCATCCCTATGGTTACACCAAATACCAAAATAAAAGCCCCCTAAGGTTCCACTAAATATCATAAAACAAGTCTCTCTCCCTGGTTTCATCAAAATAAATCTGTGGCTTTGCCTGAAACTCTCAAATAAAATAGCCCCACTCTGGTTTGAGTCGATTTCAAAATAAAAGTCCTCCCTGGTTCTCCTGTCAGTATTATTAGCTCAGAGGCGGTCAGCTGTGAAGAACAACGCGCAGCAGGCCCCTGGCCCGACGCCACGCCCTTCAGCCTCCTGCCTGCTCTTCATCTAGAAACACTTCACTCTATTTGTGGTCTTTACCTGAATATTATCACGTACTAACTCCAACTAACAATCCCTGTCCAATCCCAGTCCTGCTGATGGTACCAGTGTCTTCGGTGGTGCACCACTGTATCTCTCTAAACTGGTTGATCCAAACTTCAGTCTATTTTTAAACCTTAATCCAAAGTCTTCCACACAGAAACACCAACACCATTAAAGGCTCTAATGTTTCCACCAGGTGTAACCAGGACGTTTATGAGCCTTTACAGGCCGTTTTAACTTCGTACCCTCATAGTGACATGTTTACATTTACATTTTACATTAAGGGCATTTAGCAGTTGCTTTTATCCGACTTACAATACCTACATTTGTTAGAAGAAAGAGAAACAACAATACATCGCTGTGGGTACAGTGAGGATGTTCAACCAAGTGCCAAGCACTAATCATCACTAGGTTAACCCGTTCCCCGTATACACTAACCATCACTAAGTTAACCCATTCCCCGTACACAACAGAGACACCTAGGATGACATGCTACACAATGCTAAGTACTAAGGGCTCTGGGTGAGGAGGAGGAGGAGGGCTCTGGGTGAGGAGGAGGAGGAGGAGGAGGGCTCTGGGTGAGGAGGAGGAGGAGGAGGAGGAGGGCTCTGGGTGAGGAGGAGGAGGAGGGCTCTGGGTGAGGAGGAGGAGGAGGAGGAGGAGGAGGAGGGCTCTGGGTGAGGAGGAGGAGGAGGAGGAGGAGGAGGGCTCTGGGTGAGGAGGAGGAGGAGGAGGAGGAGGGCTCTGGGTGAGGAGGAGGAGGAGGAGGAGGAGGAGGAGGGCTCTGGGTGAGGAGGAGGAGGAGGGCTCTGGGTGAGGAGGAGGTTGTGGATGAGGGCTGGTTGAAGCAGCCTCAGCTGGCCTGAGTCAGACCGTTTCACCGCTTAAACCCGTCGTTTCTCAAACGGTGAACACTCCGATGACAAACGAATGAAAACAAACACAGTGTCCAAACGGTTCCACTCCTAAGCCCAAAACACGGTTCCTTTCCTTTTTAATTTTTTTTTAATTTAAACCTTTATTTAACCAGGCAGATCATTAAGAACAAGTTCTTATTTCCAGTGATGGCCTGAGAAAAAGCACACGCTTATTGGGGGGGGAAGGGAAAAGGGCAGTGAGAGGACAGGTTAGAGAGGCAACAGCACAGACACAGTACAGACACACACAGTACAGACACACAGCCGTACAGACACACACAGTACAGACACACAGCCGTACAGACACACACAGTACAGACACACAGCCGTACAGACACACACAGTACAGACACACACAGTACAGACACACAGCCGTACAGACACACAACAAGGCAGCAGCAGGGACCTGCAGGGTTAACACACAGATACTCACACATACAGAGCACCAGCCAAGAACAGGATTACATCAACAAGGCAGAATAGCAAGAATAAACTTATAGCAAAATAACAATTGTGAAAACATAAAAACATAAAAAACACGCTGCTTTCCAAGGGGAAGACGTTGACCAGATGAACCTGTGATGGAATCTGTGTTGTTGTTTGAAGCAACCTTTTTAGTGTTCAACGTGGAATACAGGACCATTATGGCAAATAGGAGAGAGAGAGAGAGAGAGAGAGAGCGGGGGGAGAGAGACAATTATGGGTAACAGAAGATGGAATATGAGCGAGAGAGAGAGGAGGGGGTGGAGAGTGAGAGAGCGAGAGGGGGGAGAGAGAGAGAGAGAGAGAGCGAGAGAGATGTTCACTTCAGGAGGTGAAAAGGGGAGATTTAGAGGTAAGTGGGAGTTGACATTTTGAATGCAAATTACAGGCTTTCTGTTCTGAACCCCTCGGTAGAGAGGTTCTGTATATAAGGAGCATGCTAAAAACACTCCGAAATTAGGACAAGACGGTATATAAGTCCTCAGGTGAAACTCTTATAGGTTTTTTTTGGGCTTTTAGGAAGTTCCCAGAAGAACGTAAGGCTATATTTGTTTAAATGCACATTTATGGATTCAATATATAATTGAACGTCCTTTAATATACAAACAAACCTGAATTAAATCAAATAAAGCCAACGACCAGCTTTCCAGATTCCTTAGTTCAGTTATGAAATTAGAAACGTCCATCTGTCAGCGAATGGAACGAGTGGGAGAGAGTCGAGACAGTTAGTTAAAAGAGGGCGATGAGTCTCTGGTGAGAAAACACAGAACGTCACCACGTTTTGCCAAACGGTCGCGGCATCGCGCCACAGTGCTGCTGGATGGTTTATAAGCACCGAGAGCTAACGCGTTGTTAGCACCTAGAGCTAACACGTTGTTAGCCCTTCTGTCCGCTGGGACAGAGCTCAGGGAGACGAGACACACTCATCACTCTAACAGTAGGCTAGTTATAATAATCGATTTCTGAATATAAGAATGTTAAACAATGGGTGTAATGACATTTTTGTTCACATCATTAAATATGAAAATTATGACTTTTATGTTCTCTGCTAATAATAGTTTTTTTTACTAATATTTTGGATATTTTTCCTAGCTATGATAACTTCTACAAGTAGTTCTACACCCTTTATCTGTACATACATTACAGGAGGAGATTCATACAATGTTAAATGCTATATAAAGTCAGTTTCGTAGAGGCAGATTGTGTTTAGTAAGAATATTTATTGAAAAAATGTATAATTTATTACAGAAATAGTCATCTATTATATATGGATTAACAGACAATCAGTATACATTAGTCATGCGTTTTCCGATGAACCACGCCATCAAAAAGTACAAGATAGTTTTCTGTCAATAAATGTCTTGTGCAAATAAAAAATAACACTCCAAAGCAATAAAAACACAGACACAAAATAGATTCCCGATTAAAATCCTCGAACAATCCGTTAATCAGAAGGCATCGCACAATTCAAAGAAACTCCGTGAAAGATTTAAGGCCATTTTGTACAGATCATTTGTATATACTTCAAAACACAAGCGAAACGTGTGCATCCCATGTAAAAGTTACATGCAAACAGAGTGCACGCTAGAAAAGTTATGATGCGCGTACAATATAGGATTCAGATCGCCTCAGTAAACATACATCGCATGTGTCCGATGAACGCACACGGTCCGATTAAACACTCGTAGAAAAGGCCCTCGCACACACACACACACACACAAACACATGCACAGTTTGCACACACACACACACACACACACACACACTCACATGCACGCACACATATACACTCACACGCAGATGCATGCACATGTACACACCCACATGTACACTCAGATGTACGCACACAGAGTGCTACATATCACAGACACACATGTAGAAAATACACACACACCCTAAACCTTATATTAAAGACAATCTTGTGAATAAAGAATTAAGTGATCGATGAAATCATCAATTAAGCATGGGAAGAGATGTGTTGGCTCTCATGTCTTCATGAGAGAGACCGTTACCTGTTGGATATCGTTACCTGTTAAGATATCTCCTTCGTAACTAGCTTCACTAACTCACTAGTGTGTTCGACACGTTTTGGTCCAAGTATTGGCACCTTTAGTTTCTTAATTGACACCTTTATGAAAACAAAATAAAATACATAAAATAATAAAAACTGTAAAATACTTTTTCATTGTCACAATGTAAGGAATACAATGCCGTACAAAGTGTCTACAATGCTCTAGCTGTGGGAATGGAGTTGTGAGCTCATCCTGAGTCACTTCATATAGCCCGTTAGAGTGCAGCCAATGAGAGAGCAGATGGGGAAAAACAAGTTTAAATGAGGGTGGTGCTTGTTACAGTTTCACCTTAGTGACCAGTTCAACAAAGAGGAGAACGATGAAGCAATATTATAACATCTGTTTGAAAGCGAATCCAATTTTTACAAATGGCAAGAGTTTTGGCAACTAAAAGTGGAAGATAATCAAATATTAATCACGAATGACAACCTTATGGAAATTGATGTTTTTGACAAATAAATATTTTTTCCTCCAAATTGTCCGTAGAAGATTCTGCATGTGTGTAAACAGACATCCCAGTACTTGTGATTAACCAAGTATCCAATCCTCTGCACCTGAAGAAACACCTGACCAATCAAACATCCTGTACGGATACAGACCAGCTGGGAGGGGAGACGGGTTCGGGGGGGGGGGGGTCAGGCTAGTGGGGGTCAGGGTCGACGCCCAGCTGAAAGGTTCTTGGTTCTACCTCCACACGCCCAGACCCCACCCTGGGGGGGGGGGGACAACTAAAGCCAAAAATAAGATTAAAGCCAAAGGTAAAGCCAAATAGAATTAACTCTTAATTGGACAGGCCACTCCCCCAGGTCTTAATTGAACAGGCAACGCCCCCAGGTCTTAATTGAACAGGCCACGCCCTAAGACCTTGACTGAACAGGCCACGCCTCCAGATATTAACTGAACAGGCCACACCCTAAGACCTTGACTGAACAGGCCACGCCCACTGACAGCTAACGCTGCGGGCCTTTTTCCCTCTCTCACCGCAGGACTCTAGACCCTTCTGGATGTGAGAAACATCACTGACCCAACGACCCTCTCTGCTGACGCCAGGCCGGGTGCTACAGGGGGGCGGTGAGTGAAGACACCCTGCTCCTATCCAACGGGTGCTGAGCCTAGAGATGGGTCACCTGCACCCCTACAGTTAGCATACGTCACGTCCACACCACCCACGCTGGCTGGAGGTCGACGCCCAAACACCATCCAGTCATACAGTGAGGACTGTATGACTGTAATAATTAATTAGACAGTTCGGCTGTCTTACCAGTTCGGCTTTTCATTCGGAAAAAAACCCAATAAGAACAATAAAATGTTTTTCA
Organism: Micromesistius poutassou; assembly: GCF_964030765.1. Lineage (NCBI taxonomy): Eukaryota > Metazoa > Chordata > Actinopteri > Gadiformes > Gadidae > Micromesistius > Micromesistius poutassou. The sequence continues at coordinate 11,867,934 of NC_140288.1, forward strand.
CAGATATAAAAGCAAATAGCTACCGATGGCTAGCTGTGGCAGAATAGAGTAGAGTATAAAAGCTTTTGTCGGGGGGGGGGGGGGTGACGGTACAAACGGTACAAACGGGAGAATGGGTTTTCTTTGCGTTTTTTGTTGCTGGGCTTTTTTCCCCCTTCAAACACTCACTGTTTGAGAGCAGCTACAGAACAGGGAGAGGCCCTGGGCGAGAGACATCTATTGCCAAGGCAGTTTGGAGCGAGAGAGAGAGAGAGAGAGAGAGAGAGTACAGACAGACTGGTAGAGATGCAGGTGAGAGATAGAAAGAGGAAAGGTAAGGGTAGTAATTCTTCATCCGGAAGAAAAATTAGGGTCATGACCCCTATGCCTGAGTACAGTACAGTACAGTACAGACAGACAGACAGTCGGACTGACTGAGTCAGACAGACAGACAGACAGAGACAGACAGATAGAGTCAAACAGTTGGACAGACAGACAGACTTGCAAATTTAGTGCAGGACCACTATGCATGCACTTGACCAAGGCTACACCCATGCAAATACATGTACTACAGTACAGTACAGTACAGTACAGTACAGTACAGTAGGGCTACCAACACCTGCACTGCTGAGAGAGAGAGAGAGAGACAGAGAGAGGAGAGGAAGAGAGAGAGAGAGAGACATTAATACTGAATTACGCTGATATAAAAAGTAGACAGTGGCAAGATTTAAAATCTCTCCTGACTGTGTACTGTAAACACTGAGAGCAAGAGAGAGAGAGAGAGAGAGAGAGAGAGAGAGAGAGAGAGATCCCATTCATCCAGTTATTTACACATCTCAGGATTGGATGTTTCCTTGTTCCAGGATGGGGGGGGGGGGGGGGTCCGGAATTCTCGATGCAGAGTCTGGAGTTTTCCTCTCAGAACCAACCGATGCTGGAAGTGAACACTCACTCCCCGGTTTACAACACACACACACACACACACACACACACACACACACACACACACACACACACACACACACACACACATTGTCCTCCAGAGTGGCGCATGGGGGGGAGGGGGGAGGAATATATGGAAGTACATTTTTTCGGAGTCGGCCCATTCCGACCCTCCCCACTGTGGTCGTCGTCACCACGGAAACCGCATCCAGGTGGGGTGGGGTGGGTCAGATCTGGGTGTGCAATGGCTGTACCGGGGGGGTGTAGGGGGGCGGGGCGGGCGAGGGTTTGACGCCACGCGTCCGCATGTAGGACAGGAACTGGTCGGGGATCTCGGCCAGCACGTCTTTGGCCAGACGGGCCATGGACAGGATGTGGTTCCCAGTCCGGTCGATGTAGTCCCGGAAGGGCACGAACTGGAGGGGGGGGGGGGGGGGGGGGGGGGAGGAGGGGGAGGGAGAGAAGGCAAGGTGGGGGAGACAGAGAGGGGAGAAGGAGAGACAGAGGGAGAGAGAGAGACGGATATAGACACAGAGGGGGAGAGAGAGTGAGAGAGTAGAGAAAAAAATATTAACTTTTGTGCTTTGTCAATATTTGCGTTCCAATAAAGGCCTTTGATGCTTGAGAGAGAATTATAGAGAGAGGGAGGAGTCAGAAATCCTTATTGATTAATTCCCCTGATGAACTGGTCCGGACTCGACACACACACACACACACACACACACACACACACACACACACACAGACCCACACTTTGGAGCTATTTTGTGCGTTCTTTAGTTGAGTCATTCCTGACTCCGGTCACCATGACAACCCCCCCCCTGCCCACCCGCCCCCCAGAGAGTGTTGGTCCTCCGCAGCAGTCTGTGTTCCCCCCCGCTCAGCAGAGCAGCTCTGTGCTGAACCGGACTCTGAACAAATGTGATGGTGGGATCTCCAGAGATGTCAAAGCAGCCGGTGGAATAATGAGGAGATGGGAACCGCCACGCGGTCTGAGCCTCCTCCTCCTCCTCTCACTGGTCTGTCAGGTCTGTGGGTTCAGGGTCCGACACGTGGCCTCTGACTCGTTAGCCTAACGAGCTCCCTCTCTCTCTCTCTCTCTCTCTCTCTCTCTCTCGCTCTCTCAGCCAATTACATGTGAGTGTGTGAGTGTGTGTGTACGTGCGTGCACATGCACAAATACCTATGTTCACAAGATGTTCCAACTCCAAATAAATAAATACGGAAATGGACAGCCAAACACACACAGTGTGTGTGTGTGTGTGTGTGTGTGTACATGTATTTCAGTGTTTTGTGTAATTGTGTTTAGAGACACGGTGAGTGAGCTTGTATAAACACATATGCATATGTGTGTGTTTGTGTGTGTGTGAGTGCGTGCGTGCGTGCGTGGGCACGTGTGTGTGTGTGTGCGTTGAGCACCAGCACGGTCTTTTTTTTAATAAGCTCCCTAACAAGCACCCCTTGCTCGCCCACCCCCAGGCCGAGGAGAGTGAGCGAGCGACCTTTGACCCCTGAGGCGACAGGAAGGAATGAGGCGGGAGCACACACACACACACACACACACACACACACACACACCGGCCACACACACACACACACACACACCGGCCACATAAACACACACACACACACACACACACACACACACACACACCGGCCACACACACACACACACACACACACACACCCCCCCCACACACACACACACACACACACACGCCCCCCCACACACACACACACACCGCCCACACACACACACACACACACACACACACACACACACACACACACACACACACACACACACACGCCACGACATGCGCCCATGTCCTTCATTAGGTCTGTCAGCCGTGGGGAGGGTTGGTTGATGGGCGTGGGCAAATTACCTTGCAGCCGATTGGATGAGCTGTGTGTGTGTGTGTGTGTGTGTGTGTGTGTGTGTGTGTGTGTGCGTGCGTGTGTGTGTGTGTGTCTGGGTCTGTGTGTACCTGGACGATGTCTCTCTCAGCATATCTTCCTCTGGATGATATCCTCACTTCGTCTCCGTCCAGCTCCACCATGGCTGCACACACACACACACACACACACACACACACACACACACACACACACACACACACACACACACACACACACACACACACACACACACACAGACACACACATTAGTACCTGGCTTTCTGTGTGTCAGTCTGTGTGTCAGTCTGTGTGTCAGTCTGTGCGTCCGTCCGTCTGTGTGCACATGCATGTGGGTGTCCTTTAACCTCCTGTAGGAGGTGACTTGAGGACTTACCGTCAAACTCTGCAGGTCCCACCCCCACTATGATGATGGACATGGGGAGCCCGGCGGCCTGGGGGGGGGGGGTTACAACACGTTACAAGCACAGCCTCCTCTGTGGTGTCATGCTGCGAGGCGGAGCCAGGGGACGGCTGCACCACACGCAGGGGTCCTGTCTGTGTGCAACCTTTGTGTTTCTGAGTGTATGGTATGGTGTGTGTGTGTGTGTGTGTGTGTGTGTGTGTGTGTGTGTTGACAGTGTGTGTGCATGTGTGTTCAGGGTGTGTGTGTGTGTGTTCAAGGTGTGTGTGTGCGTGCGTGCGTGCGTGCGTGCGTGTGTGTGCGTGCGTGCGTGAGTGCGTGCGTGCGTGTGTGCGTGCGTGCGCGTGTGTGTGTGTCTCACGTTGACGATGGACTCCTTGGTCTGGGCCATGTCTGAGATGACGCCGTCAGTGATGATGAGGAGGATGAAGTACTGGGAGCCATCTTTGACTGACGCTGCATACCTGCACACACACACACACACACACACACACACACACACACAGAGGCACACACATGCAGTCACACACACACACACACACACACACACACACACACACACACACACACACACACACGCAAAGAGGCGCACACACACATACACACACACAAGGCCACACACAGACACGCGGCCACACACACACACAAACACACGCACCCACACACAGAGCCACACACACACACACACACACACACACACACAATATTAAACACAGTACAGGTGTGTGTGGGTGGTATTGTATTCAGCAGTCCTCTACACAGCTAAACATGAATCGGTTATTGATTAAAGGAATGATCCGCCACGGTGCACAGAATAAATCACAAAGGTCATAATTAAAGATAATGAACCTCATTAATGACACGATAAAAGATAACGAACATCATTAAAGACACGATGAAAGATAATGAAGGTGGCATATTGTTCCAGGTGGACTCTGATTGGACAGCAGATAACCTGCTGTTTGCTTTTCCGACACGCTCCAACTTGAAATCTAACGACAGCAGCGCACTCTCTCTCTCTCCGTCGCTCTGTCTCTCTACCATCTCCTCCGACTCTCACCCTCTGTCTCTCGCTCTCACCCCCTCGTTCTCCCTCTCTTGCTGCTCTCATCATCTATGCCCCTCCCCTTCACTCCCTCTCCCCCTCTCTCTCTGAACGTCTCTCCATGCTCTCTGGTCCTTTTCTCTCTCTCTCTCCACATCTCTCCATGCTCTCTCGCCCTGTTCTCCCCCACTCTCTCTCTCCATATCTCTCTATGCTCTCTCGTCCCGTTCTCTGCCTCTTCATTCTAATGTGGCCTTTTGATGTCGTCTGCGTTATTGGGTTTGACCTTTACATCCCATAATAAGCCCGTCGCGGAAGCCACGATTAGTGATATTTACAGACGTCCCAATCCTCCCGGCAGACACACACACACACACACACACACACACACACCTGTACCCCCACACTACTTTTTTGGCATGATTGCTTGTGTTTAGGTGATTCACCTCCATGTTCCAGTTGTGTCCTATTCCCTAACCTCTCCTCTCCCCTATTCTCTCCCCCTCTCCCCTGCCCTCTCCCACCATATGATTCATCCTCATCGTTGAAGAGGAGATGAGAGATGAGTGGAGTAGAGAAGAGGAGACAAGGGGAGAGAGGGAGTAGACAGAGATAGGTGTAGGAGGAGAAGAGGGATGGGAGAGGAGGGGAGGGGAGAGGGAGAAAGAAGAGAGAGGACACAGAGGGAGGTGTAGGATGAGGGAGGAGGAAGTGGGAGATAGAGAAGAGAGGAGGAGATGTGGGCAGCGAGGAGGAGAGAGGAGACAGAGAGCTGCAGGAGAAGAGGAGATAGCGAGAGGGTCACCTCCACCTCCTCATCCAGACAACCTGTTCTCCCTGCAGAGCCTCTGCCTCCCAAACGTCAAAACGATGAAAACAAGCTAATGTCAAATAGACAACAACGATCCTAACTCCCTCCTCCTCTCTATGTGTTTGTATGTGCAACCTGCTCATTAAAACGTATTTCATTTTAAAGTAATTGAACGTTAACGTGAATTTAATAACTCAAGATGAGAATGTGTACCTGGGAGTGTTTGTGTACCGGTTGAGAGCAGCCACACAACAGAGAAACACCTTCAGCACCTGACTGATCAGCAGTAATAACCACATATCAAGGAAGACATTGCATCTGTTATTTTGTTATTCACGCTTTTTTTCCTATAATACTCGCCCCAAACCTTTGGTTCAGGGAGAAGAGGGTTTGACAGCCAGGGAGCCTGGAGACTGATCCTCACCACCTACACTAAGACTATTCCACCTAAGTCTGAACCTGTGCTGTATTACATCCTCGAATTAACCATCTATTTGACCCTCCAACCTGTCCATCCTGATTCAACCTGTCAAGTTGCCTTGATTTCCACTACAAAGAATTAGTACTACGACGAAAAAATACACAACGCAGAGTATATACGAACAGTTTAGAAATAAGCTGAAATCTAACACAATAACAGACATATCAGTATGCTTTGAGTTGTTTCTAAAGTAACTGAAGCAGTCATTTGTGACCAAACAGTAGCCCAATTAAACCAATGCTCTTTTCCCACTGCCTCCCATGCAGGTTGTGATTCAGGAAACAGTATTTAGCCATTTGCTAGAAGGATAGAAAATGGCTGTTAAACTGAACCAATTGAATCTTTTCAATTGGTTGAAGGTTTTCCTGGATTTGGAAAAGGCTATTTTGTAGATATACAGTCAATCCTAATATTAGTTTGTCCAAACTTATTACAATACTCTGCTAATGCATTACCATGGATGGAGCGATACCTTAACTCAAGAAACCGGCGCACAAGAATTAATTACACATGCTCATCTTCTTCTGACTGTGCGCCAGGTGTTCCACAGGGATCGATGCTTGGACCCTTTCTATTCAGCTAATTACATTAATGATCTAATTACATTAACGATCTGCGCTCGGTTTGCCCAGAGATCCACAGCCAGATGGACGCAGATGACAGAGATATTTACACCCATGCTTCAACAAGAGAACAAGCTGCTTCGGATCCTACTCATAACGCCCCAGCGTGTGGCCCACTTCAGACCCAACATCACTCATTATAACGCTGCTGCACATCCGCGCTACTAAAAAGGAACCACAAATGGGTCACAGCCATGGGGACAACACGCCCCCCTCCTTCCCAGATCTCTCCTGGAACACACACACACAGGTTTTCTGTGTTTGAGCTCAAACAGTGGGTTGACTTACACTTTGATTGAAAGTAGATTGAATTAAAAATGTGTTCTTTCTAGATCCATTCGTCCATGCTGGGCTACTGTAGAGCCGTGGCAGTTCAACATACTGTAGCTGCTCTCGATGGAGACCTAAGGGCTCATTCTCAGGGCACAAAAACAAAACTCTGTGTGCATGTGTAAAGTTTGCATGTTGTTGTGTGTGTGCTTATGATGTTGCTTGTGTGTGTGTGTGTGTGTGTGTATGTGAGAGAGTGTGTGTGAACTACTATCTGTGTGTAGTTTGTGTGCATGCACGTAGCTTGTGTGTGTGGGTTTATGTGTGTGTTTATGTGTGTGTGTGTGTTTATGTGTGTGTGTGTGTGTGTGTGTGTGTGTGTGTGTGTGTGTATGTGTGTGTGTGTGTGTGTGTACTACTATCTGTGTGTAGTGTGTGTGTGCGTGTAGCTTGGGTCTGTGTGTGTTTATGTGTGTGTGTCTGTGTGTGTCTATGTGTGGGTGTGTGCGTGTGCGTGTGCGTGTAGCTTGTGTCTGTATGTATAGCTTGTGTCTGTGTGTGTGTGTGTGTAGCTTGTGTCTGTGTGTGTGTGTATAACTTGTGTCTGTGTGTGTGTGTCTGTGTAGCTTGTGTCTGTGTGTGTGTGTGTAGCTTGTGTCTGTGCGTGTGTGTGTGTGTGTGTGTGTGTGTGTGTGTGTGTGCGTGTGCGTGGCTCACCTGGCCACGTGGTTGATGACGGGGGAGAAGTTGGTGGGACCGTAGAGCTGCACCGACTTGAGGCTCTGGTAGTAGGACTCCATCACGCCCTCGATCCCGGAGCAGTAGGGGTTCTGGGGGTTCCCGTTCTGAGGGGAGGGGGGAACACCTAGCCATGAGGGACACCTCTCGCTCTCACACTGAAATACATCTGCCTTGTTTGGAGGCTACACACACACGTATCTCATGTATGTTACATTTACATTCACATTTAGCAGACGCTTTTATCCAAAGTGACTCACGACGAAGTACATTTGTCAGAAGAAAGTGAGAGTCCAGGTGAACTGTGAACAAGCGAGTCTTGAGGCGCCCTAGCCCTCGCCAGAGGCCCACAGGCTGCACACACTCCATGAGGAGCAGCGGCCATGTGCCAGCGCACACCAACAACAAATCAACAGATGCCGCTGTAGCCCCAGAGTAGCCGTGCTTGTTATGCTCGTTATGTGGTCAACCTCCTCTGGCCCGAGGTTGGGGGCTCTGCAGGCCTGACAGAATCTCCCAAAGAAGGGACGAGGTTCCCCCCGGTCTACCCTAGACCCCCACCCTCCCCTCCTGCTGTGACTCACCAGGGCGAACTCGTGGGAGACGCGTCCGTCGGGCGGCAGCTTGGCGCCAAAGCCCAGTGCGGGGAACATCTTGTCGCTGTCGTAGTCCTGGATGATCTCGCCCACCGCCTTCAGGGCCATGGCGTAGGCGTTGAGCTGGTACGGGCTCATGTAGTGCAGGGAGGTGGGCTGGGCCGGGTTACCTGGAGGGGAGGAGGAGGGGAGACAGGAGGGGAGAGGAGGGGGGAGGAGGGGAGAGGAGGGGAGACAGGAGGGGAGAGGAGGTGAGAGGAGGGGAGACAGGAGGGGAGAGAGGAGGTGAGCGGAGGGGAGAGGAGGGGAGAGAGGAGGGGAGAGGAGGGG
>NC_140288.1:11883568-11956775 GCF_964030765.1 Micromesistius poutassou
GGAAGAAGGACAGGGCTCCACCGAGTGTGGTAGGACACACACACACGCACACACAGGCGCACACGCACAGACGCATACACACTGCAGACACACAGGCACACACGCACACACACACACGCAGGCACACACACACACACACACGCAGGCACACACGCACACACACACACGCAGGCACACACGCACACACACACACACACACACACACGCAGGCACAGACACACACTCACAGATGTACACACACACGGACACGCACACATACCCCCAAACACGGACAAACACACACACACATGCGCACACACAGACACACGCACTAAAAGGTAGACAGTATACATTTTCTGATTGATGTTGTTGGAATTTGAACACAGCAGTTTAACCTCATCTCTCTTCCCCTCTCTCCCTCTCTGACCTTGCTGCTCCCACGTACGTGTGCTGGTATAAAATTAATATCTGTGTGTGTGTGTGCGTTTATGTGTGAATGTGTGTATGTGTATGTGTCTGTGTATATGTATGTATGTGTGTGCGTATGTGTATGAGTATGTGTGCGTGCGTGCGCGTGTGTGTCTGTGTGCGTGCGTATACGTGCACGTGTGTGTGCATTTGCGTGTGCGTGTGTGTCTGAGTGAGTGCGTGTGCATGCGTGTACATGTGTGTGTGTGTGTGCTCAGCCTCCTGCCTCCCAACACATCCACAGACCACCGCCTCTCTCCACCGGCCCCTGGAGCCACCGCTGTCCACTGGCCAGCACTGGGACCTGCACCGGGAGTCCCACTAAGACCAGTCTAGGATCCACCTCACGGGGGGACAAATGTGTGTGTGGTGGTGGAGTGTGTGTGTGTGTGTGTGTGTGTCTGTGTATGTGTGTGTGTGTGTGTGTGTGTGTGTGTGTCAGTGTATGTGTCTGTGTATGTGTGCATGTGTGCATGTGTGTGTGTGTGTGTGTGTGTGTGTGTGTGTGTGTGTCTGTGTGTGTGTGTGTGTCTGTGTGTGTGTGTGTGTGTGTGTGTGTGTGTGTGTGTGTGTGTGTGTGTCTGTGTGTGTGTGTGTGTGTCTGTGTGTGTGTGTGTGTGTGTGTGTGTGTGTGTGTGTGTGTGTGTGTGTGTGTGTGTGCAGCAGCGATCAATGAGTTAGCAAGCAGTTCAACCGAATGGTTGGCACACAGGCCTGGAGTTCAGTCAAAGCCTCTGCTTCGTGTTTCAAACAGGCTCTCATGCTCCTGTACCCCCCCAGGCACAGACATGCACAACGAACACATGCCCACCTCGTAGACGTTGAACTGACTCTGGCCCCGGGAGAGCTCTCTGTAGCTGGTGCTGAACTCCCCGATGAAGTCATGACTAGAGAGAGAGAGAGAGAGAGAGAGAGAGAGAGAGAGAGAGAGAGAGAGAGAGAGAGAGAGAGAGGTGTTTAAAATATAACAAGATTCAAGATTCAACAAGACACACACACACACAAACGATGTGAAGCTCCATCTCAACCGCATCGCTCCCCAGAAAAGTGAAGGAACCTTCAAAGCAGACCCAGTTGTCACGAGAGAGACTGGTGCGATAGGCGTGGGAGTTCCCCCAAAGAAACACAGAAGAACAATACAAGTCTCTGGTCACAGAGCATAGTATAGAAGCCAACCGCACTCTCTGAAGGCAAGCCAGGAGGAGACGGGGACTAACGTTTTTTAAGTGACGGATCCCCTAAATAATGACAGATCCAGAGAGAGAGGAGGTTGGTACATACAGGTGGGACACCGATACCTCTTGTGGAACACTGATTAGGGTAAATGGAGGTGAAAGGTGATTTCACTTGACTGGCAAATATTACCCATGAGAGCCTTGTATCGCTACCCTGGAAATCCAGAGTTCTCACTCTGGAGTACAATTTCAATTTGCTCAGCGAGTCACTCTGGGAACGAGCAATATACTCACTACCCGATTCCCCTGGCCCAGAACATTAACCAATCACATCGGTGTATCTGATACAGGCGGGCCAAATGCAATGCTGTTTTACCGACCGGAAAGTCTTATCTATTGGTTAGCTGGATACGTCACCACTTGTATTCTTCTGATTGGTTGTAGTGTTATCCAATTGCGTGCAGTGATATTTTCAAATGCTTGGTGCCGCCCCTCGAGTTGGGCCGTTTTCATTACTCGTTACAGCTCTCTAGATGTGGGTCTGGGTTTCCAGGCTATGGTGTCGCTGCATTACATCACAGATCACAGGTTTGAGTAGAACAGAAGAACGAATTGACAGACGAGGACAGAAAGATCTTCCCTGGTTAACTACAGGGAGATGTGATATAATCTAATATGCATATCAAAAGGTCCAGCCTGGATCCCACCTCCTCTTTAACAGACTTTACAGCCGTTATCCTGGTAGGATACATTCCAGAAATATAAATCAGGATGAGAACACAGAGCAAGACCAAGGTAGCAGACAGCAGATGTTTTACCTGCCGTCCCGGTCCCAGTCGTACACCTCGATCTTGATGGTCCTGCAAGAGGCGGAGGGTTTGGTCAGGAGCAGAATGGAACAGAGTAGAGTAGAGTAGAGTAAGTGAACCACAAAGAACAAGAACCTGGTGAGGTCACAAGAACAAAATGTTGAAGTGTGAAGAAAACTAGCAATCCTAACCTCACCAAATTGTTCCGATACTCCTTTCACATACAAGATTTTGCATTTTGAGATCATAGTACATCCGTTTAAAAAAAACAAATCAAAACACGATTTAGGGTTGGCTGGCCATTTAAGTAATGTAATGTTCCGAGATCAAACCAAAAAGGTAATCGAGTATAAAACAAGCTGTAGTATAAACAAATGGAGGGGTGGGTCATGTTCCAATGGGAAGAAAGGACGTCTGAGAGCCCACAGGCCTGCTACCCTTCCTGCCTTCATATCTGTAATTGTGAGGTTTCATTTATCTTGAAATATTACAGCATTCATGAATTCCTGGAATAATGTTTCCTATCAGGAGGGCAGGCATCACGCGTCCCTGCTCTGTTAAGAGCCTCCGTCACCAGCCTCTCTGCTGCTGGTAGGAGGCCCGGGGGAGGAGGGTGGAGGCCAGGGGGAGGTAGGGTGGAGGCCCGGGGGAGGAAGGTGGAGGTAGGGTGGAGGCCAGGGGGGAGGAGGGTGGAGGTAGGGTGGAGGCCCGGGGGAGGAGGGTGGAGGCCCGGGGGAGGAGGGTGGAGGCCCGGGGGAGGAGGGTGGAGGCCCGGGGGGAGGAGGGTGGAGGCCCGGGGGAGGAGGGTGGAGGTAGGGTGGAGGAGGGTGGGGGCCAGTGGGGGGAGGAGGGTGGAGGCCAGGGGGGAGGAGGGTGGAGGTAGGGTGGAGGCCAGGGGGGAGGAGGGTGGAGGCCAGGGGGGAGGAGGGTGGAGGCCCGGGGGGAGGTAGGGTGGAGGCCCGGGGGGAGGTAGGGGGGAGGTAGGGTGGAGGCCCGGGGGAGGAGGGTGGAGGCCCGGGGGGAGGTAGGGGGGAGGTAGGGTGGAGGCCCGGGGGGAGGTAGAAAGCCTCCTGTAGTTTTTATTCAGCCTCTCTCACGTCTACATTCTGGGAACACGCGCTCCGACCACCATGCCCATCACCACCCGTCTGATCGCGTTCCTCTGCTTCCACGAATAACGAGACTATAGGAGGTGTTGTGGAGCTGCCTTCCATGTCTTTGATATCTCCTCCATCGTGTCCATCTGTCTTTAAAGGGTGTCTCACTCCTAATTGGTCCGGCACACAGATAAGATATCTGTAAGAAGACCGGCAGGTTAAACCTGCTTCTGCTAAAAATAAAAAAAGGCAAGAGCACTATAAAAAAAGATGTGTGAGAAGATAAGAGGGATGGAGACAGAGAGGCAGAGCCAGGGAGATAAGTGAAGAATCATTTAGAAAGCTAAAAATGGACCAGAGTCAAAAGATTCAGGAGAATGGATTTTTGTTTTACAAAACTAGCTCTTGGCAAAACTACAGAAGTCGGCAAAAAACGACTCTGGTTTGTCGAAGCATTTTGTGAAATCAAAGTGGTTATTGTAGTCTTTTGTGTTTTGGAAGTGAATGAAATGCAAATGTATGCAATAACTGATTTATATCAGTACTCATTATTTATATGACCAAGCATACCATGACCATTTGCAAATCAATATTAAAAAGAAAAATACAAAGGTATCCAATAACCTTTGTTTCCTTTGAAATCCTTCTGTGTCAAGGGACCTAGATGATGATGATGAAGATGATGCTGATGATGATGAGGATGATGTTGGAGGTGATAATGAACTTACCAAGCCTAAACAGGGGCTGTACTGATGGTTGGCTGATCCATCCATCATACATATAGATGGAAACTGCCACGTGTAATTACATTATTGTGTAGACTTTGGCTTGTAATGGCCAATCAAATCACACCTGGTGGTGAATAGGGGCCCTCTGATACAAACCTTCTGATCACCTGGATGAACTGCCAGCTCACATGACACAGTGTGAGTTTAGCAAAATCCAAAACGACTAAATAATGCAAAGTATGCCTCCAACACAGGAGGAGGAGCACGCCACTCCAGGAGTACCAGTGGCGTGCCAGCGCAGTTCCTTAGTGAGCGAGAGGCTCTGTTGTCTCGAAGGACGTGAAAGTAGGACAGACCGGCACACAGAGCTCCCTCAGAACACCCTGAAGACCCTGGGACAGGAACAGGAACAGGAACAGGAACAGGAACACAGACGGGCCAAAACACGGACGCACTCCAACGCGGCTCCAGTGACTCAAAGTGATCCAAATAAATGATGTAACTGTAACTCTACGTGTGTGTCTTTGTGTGGGTGAATGTGTGTGTGCATGTGTGTGTGTATGTCTCCATATTTAGAGCCCGATTCAGGCTAATTGTAGGCATAAGCTGTGATTTATTATTACACAGCTTGGTCGAAGACTTGATTCTGATTGGTGGATTACAGCCTTCAGTGGTCTGTTATTACTGAATCGCTGATCGCTGCTGTGAACAACAGACCGTTGCTATGGACACTATTTCCAATCATGAAATGTAACAGACAATGGTTTTTGAGGGATGCAAAACGATTTGTTAGCAATTCATATTTTTGTCATATAAGTAGCCATGCGTAATGTCTTGCTTGCTGTAAATTATACATTATTTATAACTTCTAGAGGATGTTCACAAGTGCCTTACACTACAGGAAGTGCCCAGGTAAAACTACAGGAAGTGCCCAGGTAAAACTACAGGAAGTCCCCGTGTGAATCTACAGGAAGTACCCTGGTAAAGCTACAGGAAGTGCCCAGGTAAAACTACAGGAAGTCCCCGGGTGAATCTACAGGAAGTACCCTGGTAAAACTACAGGAAGTCCCCGGGTGAAACTACAGGAAGTGCCCAGGTAAAACTACAGGAAGTGCCCTGGTAAAACTACAGGAAACCCCAGGTAAAGTATAAGACAAGAGGTGGTGACAGGGATGTGATCAGGCGTCCAGAGGCTGGTTTAGCCTCTGAGTGAGGGCCAGTCTCTCTGATCAGTCCGATGGACTCCTCTCCACACAATAGAATAAAAGAGATGTATCTGAACCTGTCTGCTTCCTACTCAAAGAGAGGGAGACAGTGTGTGTGCATGTTTCTGTGCGCGTGCGTGCGTGTGTGTGTGGTGTGTTTGTGTGTGTGTATGTGTGTGTGTGTGTGTGTGTGTGTGTGTTTGTATGTGCGGGTGCGTGTGTGTGTGCGCTCGTGCGTGTGTGTGATACTGATGACTGAGGTTGTCAGACCTCCTTATCTGCTCTCCCAGATGTAACACACTTAGGGCCCTATCTTGCACCCTGCGTGCTGATTTTCCCCCTCAGCAACCAGGCGCCACTACACTTGCGCCTGGAGAGGCGTGTCGGCGAAAAGCAGAGGCGTGTTCCGGCGCAAATGATACTTGGTGCTATTTTACCAATCTAAGCATTGCGCCAATACAATTGTGCAACTGCCCGAACAATTCCTGGTCTAAATGCACCAGCGGATAGCGCAGTTGGTGTTGCTATTTTGACGTGACATACGCTTACACACACGTAGGCTACACACAGCACAGACATGCAAACGATTAGCCTGATTTAAATATTATGATGTCAAAGATTGTTCATATGAGTAAAACTGCATAGAAATAGCATTGATTGTGGAAACATTTTTAGTTCCATAGGGACTGCATGAATGGACACAGTAGAGTAGGCTATGCCATGCTTTTAAATAATAATAATAACAATAACAAACTCGAGCAAAGTATATTCCAGCCTCCTAAAACAAAATAAAAAATCTTGTGTAACAGCTGATACAGCGGTAAGTTGTACTTTTAAATCAATCCATCTGCAAACACCGCACAAACATTGTGCAAGCCCATAACTTTCAGGATTGATGAATATTTGATCGTGAGAAAACATAGTTTTACCGCGAGTGAGTGTTTAAAAGAATGAATGAATGCAGGTGATGCTTGCCGCGAGTGTGTGTGCACACCCATCTGTTTAAACACACGCAAAAATCGTTAAATAGACCCACAGTTGTGGCCACAGGACCGCGTCCGTATATCATAAAAGTTGTCTTTGCCACAATTTATATGACGACTTCCATGTGTGAATTAGGCCTATTATTTGGCCATAAACTGAGCCATTTGAAGTTTGAAATTCATGTGGTCATGCATCTGTCTCAGTGGAGACTGCAAACGTGCGGTCAAAATATCAACTCGTCGAGTCAAATGCGCTGGGTCTTAAAGGGGATGGCAGGTGGAACTCTCATTGGTTTATTACATGTTACGCCCAAAACACACCTACAGGTTTCAGACCAACCCATTTTAGATTTGCGTCGGGTGCAAAGCTCATTTATCTCGCCGTCATAATAGCAACAGCGCCGTAGAACCGCCCACAAAGCTACTTCGACAGGCGCTTCACGTCTGCGTTTGAGAGCGTCTAACTAGGGCCCTTAGAGGGTGTAGTGTGTGTTAATGTACGCACCAGTGCTTCTGTGGTTGCGTGTGTGTGGGTTAGAGTGTGCGTGTATGAAAGGGTCTGTGTGTTGGAGAAAACAAAGGAGACAGAATATTGAGTGGGTGCATTGTGTGCACTTTAGCAAGATGTACTTTGTATACGTGTTTGTGTCTATGTTCAAACAGATTGTGTTCAATCTGCAGTTTCAACACAGCTATTTGTACTAAAGATATCCTTTCCTTTCCTATCCGTGTGTGTGTGTGTGTGTTGAAAAAAAGACATTGATGAGATTGTTTGATTCTTATTCTTAATGAGTCGGTTCGCTAGCGTGGCTAATGCAGGGTTAGGTCCTGGCTACACCCAGGCCCTGGTCCCGTATCAGGCCCTGGTCCGTATCAGGCCCTGGTATCAGGCCCTGGTATCAGGCCCTGGTCCCGTATCAGGCCCTGGTCCCGTACCAGGCCCTGGTCCGTATCAGGCCCTGGTCCGTACCAGGCCCTGGTCCCTGGTCCCGTATCAGGCCCTGGTCCGTATCAGGCCCTGGTATCAGGCCCTGGTCCGTATTAGGCCCTGGTCCGTACCAGGCCCTGGTCCCTGGTCCCGTATCAGGCCCTGGTCCGTATCAGGCCCTGGTCCCTGGTCCCGTATCAGGCCCTGGTCCGTATCAGGCCCTGGTCCGTATCAGGCCCTGGTATCAGGCCCTGGTCTGTATCAGGCCCTGGTCCGTATCAGGCCCTGGTATCAGGCCCTGGTCTGTATCAGGCCCTGGTCCGTATCAGGCCCTGGTATCAGGCCCTGGTCTGTATCAGGCCCTGGGACCAGATCTGACCTTCTGCCAGAGCCTATCCTTCGGTAAACACAATTCCTCTTTCCTCTCATTATTTCCACATGATTGTGCAAACGTATCATGTCCATGTGCACGCACACACACACGCATGCACGCACGCACGCACACACGCACGCACGCACACACGCACGCACACACGCACACATGCACACACGCACACACACACCTCATTTACAGTAGCACAGGTTGTGGGGCTGTGGTTGCTTCCTTATTCTACTTCCTTATTCTCTCCTCATTCAGTGAGGACTTTAATGAATTTAGGGAATTAGATTCTGATTAACTCCATATTAGATTCAATGATTAGAATGGATTTTATTTAGGAGTAGAAGGTGGCCTGGCGGCTCCGGAGACGTGGGTTCAATTCCCGCGCCGAGTCTGTGTGTTTGGACATCCCACACACTGCCAAAGGGCTGCAGGCGGTGCGGTGTGTGTGTGATTGGCATCCTACGGCGTCTAGCCATCTCTTGACAATACTGACAGGGTATTCAGTAGTTCCAACAGAAACATTTGTACTTAAGATAACATTTCCTTCCACTGTGTGTGTGTGTGTGTGTGTGTGTGTGTGTGTGTGTGTGTGTGTGTGTGTGTGCGCGTGCGTGTGTGCGTGTGTGTGAGTGTGTGAGTGTGTTCCCATTAAGGAGAGATCAATGAGACTGTTATTATAATAATATAATTATAATCGTCATCCATGAGTCAGTTCGCTAGCGAGGCGAATGCAGGATTAGCTTTCTGGCTACTCTCAGGAGCACATGTGTCAAACACAAGGCCCGGGGGCCGGTTCAGGCCCTCTGCCAGAGTCTAACTCGCCCTCTTAATCATTTGTGTTCAAAAAGTGTTGGCCACCATCTCCATCTCCCACGCTGCGTGGTACTACAAGTCCCAGCAAGCATTGCAAATGTTCTGCGGGCTGAATCGCAGCACCTGGTATCTTGCCCTGACGCCCATGCAAAGGCGTGCGCTATATCCAAGGATGCATTTGAATATCAGCCAGCTGGTCGGGAGCAATTAGCGTGAGGTGTCGTGCTCATGGACACCTCGACACTCAGCTAGGAGGAGCCGGGGGAACGAACTAGCAACCTTCAGGTTACCAGCCAAACCCACACTACCTCCTGAACTACATGCCGCCCACCTGCTGTGGCGCATTAAGTCGAGTTTCCAACGGCAACGTTGTAAACTAAGCAGCAGCTGAAGAGGCAGCAGTGGGATTCCTCTCAGGTTGCCATGCGACAAACTCATAAAGAATTAGTGAAGTAACGCACTGCAGTCTGCTGAACGGCACATGGAGTTTTAAAAAAGCATTCCGACTGATCATTAGAGATTAGTTTCACTTTGTCCCTTCAAAGGCAGTGATTATTTTCTATAAATACCCATTTTTTATAAAATAAGTCTACTTATCTTTTAATAATATCTATATATATTAGGGGGCGCCTTAAAAAAAGATTTGGCATCGTCTCATATGATTCGTCAGGCTATGCAAATCGTCTGACTGATCGTCGAATCAGATACAAGATATTTTTTATACATGCAGCTCAATTATGCCTAATTTATGGTGACTTTGCTGAGGTTAACAAGCTCAAAAATTATCAATTATCAGCTTTTCCAAAGCTGTCTGCAGGCCAGGCTCAGCAGCTCAATTACCTCTACGAACAAATTGAGTTCTCACTGTATAACCACCGTGTGCGTTCACCTCAGCATCTGCATTCAGTCTGACGGACAGAAAAGGCCATCGTCAGCCCCATAAACTAAAATATAGCCTTCAGTAATGTGACGTCATTGATATCCTACATCTATGAGATCAAAGCGTGGACAGTGGGGTCGTGAGCTGTGTTCTCTCTGATTCACACATTGTTCACATCCCGTCATGACAAAACCCATCGATAAAGAGACTGAATCTGAGCTTTTGACTGATTACAGGTTTAAAATACAATCCTGTGTTTCAGCGTACTGAGCAAATGCAGCACTATTTCACGAGCGACAGAGAGAATCACCTTCCCCAATGGGACTGGTTTGACACCACTGCTTTTGGACACACACACACACACACACACACACACACACACACACACACACACATTCGCCCTTCTTTCATTCTCTTTAATGGTTTCCAAACTCTGCAGGAAAGTGGATAGTGCCAGCGCTGTTACACTGAGGGGTTTTCAAACCAGTAGGACATTTATTGAAACCAAAACATAACACGGCCAATTGCACACAGTAGACTGAGTCAAACCCTGACCCTCATAAAAAACATGGATAACTATAATATTTTCCTTGTAGATGGTACAAGGTTGGTAGACTCATCTACCAACCCCATCCTCCCAATGCAATATCCCTCTGTTAAACACAAGATGAAAGATGAATCGACTATCAAGATAGTCGAGACTATGCCTGGGCAATAAAACAATAAATTATCGTATCGTGATAGACTTTTGATCAATATCAATATAAAACATGTTCAAAATATATCGATAAGAGACTGGACCACCGAATCTAGCAGCTGGGTTTGTTACACAAACACGGTTCCATACTTATTTACAATATTTGAGTGTTTTACGTTGTTGTATCGACATTGGAGTATTTATCAATGAAGAACAGTGGAAGGTCGTATTAAGTGTTAAACAGAAGTGTTTAAATCCAGCATGGTAATTCTTAGTCTTTTAAGGTAATTAAAATGATCAATAGTTATCGATATCGATCAATATGATCAAGTTATATCGTGATATGTCTTTCAGCCATATCGCCTAGGCCTAGTCGAGACTAAGACTAAGACTGAGCTAAATGTCTTTACATCGAAGATTCAAAGTGTTGAAGGTTTGAGGTCAGCCCTTAGATATATCTATATATAAAGAGTGGGGTGAGGTTTTATTTCCTGTTACCTTATACCTGCCCAGAGGAGACACAAGATCAATATGATAGCCTTTGACCTCAGGATACCATGCCTGGTCACAACGTAACTTCCAGATTTGAGACTAACCTTTGCCCTTTGACCTGTACTACTCCCTGATACCTGCTGGTCACAACATAACCAGATTTGAGACTAACCGTTGACCTGTACCCCTGTACTTGTGACCTGTGACCTCTGACCTGTGACCTGGGACTGACCTGTGACCTGTGACCTGTGACCTGTGACCTGGGACTGACCTGTGACCTGTGACTGACCTGTGACCTGGGACTGACCTGTGACCTGTGACCTGTGACCTGGGACTGACCTGTCGTAGTCTCCGTTGCAGAGCCCCCGGACGGGGATCTTGAAGGCCTGCCACACAGGGTTCAGCGTGTTCTTCACCACCTCTGTCTTGTGGCAGATGGTGAACCTGCACACACACACACACACACACACACACACACACACACACACACACACACACACACACACACACAGTTCAGGTCATGGACTTAATATCCACACATGCTGAACACAGTTGTAGCAGTTCCAAGGTCAAAGGTCTGGTTCTGTTGAGGGGAGGCCTGAGGAAGGAGGGAGGGATGGAGGAGGGATGGAGGAGGAGGGATGGAGGAGGAGGGATGGAGGAGGGAGGGAGGAGGAGGGATGGAGGAGGGAGGGAGGAGGAGGGAGGGAGGAGGGAGGGAGGAGGAGGGATGGAGGAGGGAGGGAGGAGGAGGGAGGGAGGAGGGAGGGAGGAGGAGGAGGGAGGAGGAGGGAGGGAGGAGGAGGGAGGGAGGAGGAGGGAGGAGGGAGGGAGGAGGAGGGAGGGAGGAGGAGGGAGGAGGGATGGAGGAGGAGGGAGGGAGGAGGAGGGATGGAGGAGGGATGGAGGAGGGAGGGAGGAGGGAGGGAGGAGGAGGGATGGAGGAGGGAGGGAGGAGGGAGGGAGGAGGAGGGAGGGAGGAGGAGGGAGGAGGGATGGAGGAGGGAGGGAGGAGGGAGGGAGGAGGAGGGATGGATGGGAAGGTGGAAAGTGTGGAGGGAGAACACTCACGATCCGTCTTCGTTGCTCCGATAGAAGACCAGGAATGGATCAGACTTGCCGAAAAAATCCTTCTTGTCCAGCTTGTTCCCGCAGAACTGCATCAGAACCGACTCCTACACACAGACAAAAAGAAAGACAGAGAGACAGACCTGTATCCTTATTGACTCCTACAGACAGACAGACAGAGCGTAAGACCTATCATTAATGACTCCTTAGGACAGACACACAGACACTGGTTCTTTCAGACAGACAGATCTGTATCATAACTGTCTCTATAGCATTGAGAGACAGACAGACATGAAGACCGACAAGCAGAAAAAAGACAGAAAGACAAACACAGAGACAGACAAGCGGAGACACACGCAGACGGACATGAATATAGATGGACAAGAAGAGAGACAGACAAGCAGATATACAGAAGATAGACAGACAAGCAGACATACAGACAAGCAGAAAGACAGACAAGCAGGCGGGCAGACAAGCAGATGGACGGACTAGCAGACAGACAAGCAGACGGGCAGACAGCTGGATGGATACGGTTGGACTCACCCTGCAGTTGCTCAGCTCCTCCGCCTTAACAATGACGGTGCCACACTTCTTCCCTGGGATGCCCCTGAGAACCACAGGAGGTACAGACCTTCAGTTAAACACACTTCTTCCCTGGGATGCCCCTGAGAACCACAGGAGGTACAGACCTTCAGTTAAACACACGTCCTGTCCCCCGATAGATCGGAACACCAGAATAGACTCACTTCCTGTTCCCAGAACACCAGACCAAACACACTTCATGTCCCCCAGAAGAGCAGAACACCAGAATAGACTCACTTCTTGTCCCCGGTAGACCGCCAAGGGAAGTTGAACACCGGATTAGGCATCCTGTACGCCTCTTCCTTGGTATACCTAGTTATCAATTAATTAATTAATTTATGAAGTAATTATTTATTAATGTTTCATTAATGACGTTTTTTCAATCAATCTATCTATCTATCTATCTGGTCATATTATAATATGATCAGGTATGACTATGACTAGAACTCATATTATAATATGACTAGGAAATATCATACTAGAACTATCCTAGAGCAAGGTAGGCTGACGCCTACCTACTCCTTAAAGAATACTTTGAATACTTTGAATACTTTGGACGCAATGGCCCAAAAAGCCTAGCATGATTCTAGAGTGTAGATACATCATATCTACAGTGTCTGGTATGATTCTAGAGTGTAGATACATCATATCTACAGTGTCTGGTATGATTCTAGAGTGTAGATACATCATATCTACAGTGTCTGGTATGATTCTAGAGTGTAGACACCATTATGTTATGTTCAGCTCCTGTAACTTAACACTCAGGGGATAAAACACAACATTAATTCCTGATTGAATCGTGTGACTATTATTAAAACTACGAAAAATGAGACACACCGCCATGCTACGTAAGCCAATGTTTAGCCCAGAAGATGACATCAAAGTCAGCTTTATTGTCAATTCCAAAATATGTGCCAGACAAATAGAGGAATCGAAATTGTGTTTGTGGATCTGTTACCTCGGTGTGCTAACTGGTAGGGCTCCAGGGTGGTTAGGGTTAGGATTAGGGTTAGGGTGGTTTTTAGTTGAGCCACGACTAGCCTTTCAAAGCACTTCATGATTATGGGGGACGATGGTCATTGAAAGTGGATGGTGAGGGCTTCTTTGCAACAGGTACGATTGTGGGTAGGCAGGTTGGTGCCCAGGGAGATGTGGCAGACAAAGCATACGATACGATAATACTTTATTGTTAGAGCAAGTCTGAAATTTGTCTTGCATCCCGGCAGCTCCATTTACAAACATCACAAACAAGACAAGACATCAAAAACAGGACATCAGGTCAGCGTGGATTTGATCAGGGATTAAGTGCCTTATTCAGATGGAGGATTGACTGGTGAACAAAAGAGTGCTTCAGTCTAACCTTTCCGAATGTTACCCTATGTCCCTATACCCTATATCTCAGATTTGATGGTAATAGATTGTACTCGTTGTTCACTACATGGTCGGGTCGAAGGAAATGTTGTTAGCCCACCTCAGTATGTTTTAATGGAAGGCTGATTCATACAGTTTCTCAAGTGGTTGACCTACTATATTTGAGCAGATTGGAAATTGGTGGAGCAGGCTTGACTTTAAAAGCAGATATTAATAACAGCCTACAGTCAAAATAGTCTCTGCTTACCTCGCAATAGTCAGCCCACAACGTGGGCGTCCTCGAGGAGACCGCCGGTCAGAAGAGAGAGGTCTGAAGGAGGCTTCTAAGTCTTAAGTTAAACGACGCTGAAGTGAACATGAACATCTCCAAAGGACCCCTGCGGTGTAATCCACTACGATGGGGCTTTAAAAAAGACTAGGCTACTACCAAAGATTGATATGTCCAGCTTTTGGAGGAAAATGAGTCTGCATTGTAGGCTAATCATGATGGCTTGAAGAAGTGCCTCACAGTGTCTAATGTAAAACTTTATAAAACCTCTACACTTGCATGCACACACACACACACACACAAACACACACACACACACACACACCTCATTTACAGTAGCACAGGTTGTGGGGCTATGGTCGGCTCCTCATCCGTCTTTCATTGAGGACTTTAATGAATTTAGGCAATTCGATTCTGATTACGTCGATATTAGATTCAATGATTAGAATGGATTCGATTTAGGAGTAGAAGGTGGCCTGGCGGCTCCGGAGTCGTGGGTTCGATTCCCACCTCGAGTCTTTGTGTCGAGCTGTCCCTCGACAACACAGACAGGTGGATGGATGGGTTGGATGGATGGGTCTTGGTTTCTCTCCAGATCTCTTGTCTTTCTTCAATATCTATTGTCATATCTCTATATATCTCTCCTCTTGTCTCGCTCGCTGGTCGCATCCCAGACTGCTTACTTCATATGATTACTGTTTCCATATTACCTCAAGATAGTTCCTGATAGTACCTCTGATATTCCAGATAGTTCCTCTGAAGCAAGGCCGTAATTAGAGGCACGCAATTCTACGTTAAACTCAAAACAAGCCCAGCAATAAGTGATAAGCACGAAAGTACAAATTAGACTTTATGATGAGCAGGTGCAAGCACGCACACGCACGCACACACACACGCACGCACACACACACGCGCTATGACAAACATATTTTATTCATGGTAATTATTTCTCTAATGTAAAAAAACACTTGACAGGAATAATAATTAACATTCATGGACATCACACACACACACACACACACACACACACACACACACACAGACACACACACACACACACACACAGACACACACACACACACACGTTGTCTGACAGGGAGATTTTAATACCAGAGAGACCAGTTCTCCACTTATCCTCACACTCCCAACTCCCACACCATACTCCTTCACAGCCCAGCAAATGTATTCACCTGTGTGTGTCTGTGTCTGTGTATGTGTGTCTGTGTGTGTGTGCGTCTGTGTGAGACACTTAACATGCACAGTTAACGCTACGCAACAGATTTGAGTGTCCTTAGTAAATCGGTGAATAAATGCAGCCAACCCCATCATGTGTCATCGAGACATGGAGGCTGGGGCTCCTGGAGGAGGAGGGGGGGGGTGGGAAGGGCTGGGGAGGTGAGACAGGGGAGAGTACGGAAGAGAGGACAGCGAGGGGAGGAGTCCGAGCTGGGGAGGGGGGGGGGAACAATTAACCTGGGCAGGTGTGGAGCTGTAGAGCTCATTATACGGTGCTCACAAAGAGACACTCTACACAGAACAGCCTGGGTTCACTGGACTGGAGAGACGAGGAGGGCTGGCAGAGAGAGAGAGAGAGAGAGAGAGAGAGAGAGAGAGAGAGAGAAAGAGAGAGAGAGAGAGAGAGAGAGAGAGAGACTCTAGATAAAGACTTGTTTCCCTGAGTGGACTCTGAATATTCAAGGGGTTCGTAAGAAGGAAGGCTACTGTCGTTATCACGAGTCAAATGAGAAAATGTTATCAATAATGATATGCAAATTGCATGCAAAACAGCTGGGGTTTGAATTTCCCGTTTTGGCCTGGCTGATGAGAAACACAGAAACGACCAACCATCGTTACCGACGCAACAAGGACAATGCAAGAAACAGGTCCACTGGTTCATGTTTCTGAATCTGTACGATTCCACCTATCCAAAACAGAGGAACCGCTCTGAACCGGAATAATCTGAATGCTGCGGCATCGATTTGACCCTCAGGATGATTTTTACCCCATTGGTTCGACTCCCAGGAAACGGTTCTAGGCCCGAACTCCGATGTCCCCTGTCCCCAGCAGAGCCAGATTACCTATAGAGCCTACTGGCTCTGTAACTGAACCACAGCATGAACAGTCCCTGGTATAATTGCCTACCCTAGCTTTAGATTAGTGCTTATCAATATCTTAAGCACCAGTTTGAAATCTCAACACATTCCTTGATTTCTCTTCAGGTATCAATCAAGTATTATCACCTTTTCTAAAAGTGTTTTGATTACAGAGGTGTTTAACAGTAATATTACCTATTCTAAAGGAGAGGTTTATAGCCATATACTGTATGTTATTAGTACACAAGTGTGTGGATATGCTCTCGCTCTCTCGCTCTCTCTCTCTCTATGTCTGTCACTCGCTCTATATCTGATTGAACAATGTAATTAGCCATAATTAGCGTTCATTAGGGTGGATGAGGTTTCCCCATCAGGTGCCTGCTCTCACTCACATACACACACTCATGCTTGCGTGCACACACACACACACACACACACACACACACACACACACACACACACACACACACACACACACACACACACACACACACGCTTGTGCTTGCATCTATTGTTAGATGCATGCAATATTTTTATATATCAGTGGGAATTGCAACTACTTTCTCCTTTGGGGCCTTGAGAGAGTTTTAAGAGGAGACTTCAGTGAGAAGACCTGGGTCTGTAAGACTCAGGACTCACCTGTCCAGGCTCCTCTAAAGCCGTACTGTTTCTGTGGCTGCTGAGCGTGCCGCCATGTCAAACATTTCTCAAGCAAAATAAAACGGGTCGGACATTTTAGATTGCATGCAGAGCTGATTTTATCATAACATTCATCGTCTTTCATTCTGTCCTTCATTTTGGAGGACAAAAAATGTCATAATTTAGTGTTAATTAAACCGATTTATTCATACGTTTTGCTGAGTTGTGTATTTAAATTGTCCCAAAGGTTTTCAACAATGTTCAAACCCAGATAAATCTGTAATTATATTCAAGGTTCCGGATTGGATCCCTTACAGGCTGACTCTATAAACAGGATCTCTTACAGGCTGACTTTATAAACAGGATGTCTTACAGGCTGACTCTATAAACAGGATGTCTTACAGGCTGACTCTATAAACAGGATGTCTTACAGGCTGACTCTATAAACAGGATCTCTTACAGGCTGACTTTATAAACAGGATGTCTTACAGGCTGACTCTATAAACAGGATGTCTTACAGGCTGACTCTATAAACAGGATGTCTTACAGGCTGACTCTATAAACAGGATGTCTTACAGGCTGACTCTATAAACAGGATCTCTTACAGGCTGACTCTATAAACAGGATGTCTTACAGGCTGACTCTATAAACAGGATGTCTTACAGGCTGACTCTATAAACAGGATGTCTTATAGGCTGATTCTATAAACAGGATGTCTTACAGGCTGACTCTATAAACAGGATGTCTTACAGGCTGACTCTATAAACAGGATGTCTTACAGGCTGACTCTATAAACAGGATGTCTTACAGGCTGACTATAAACAGGATGTCTTACAGGCTGACTCTATAAACAGGATGTCTTACAGGCTGACTCTATACTGGAGGTCTTACAGGCTGACTCTATACTGGAGGTCTTACAGGCTGACTCTATACTGGAGGTCTTACAGGCTGACTCTATACTGGAGGTCTTACAGGCTGACTCTATACTGGAGGTCTTACAGGCTGACTCTATACTGGAGGTCTTACAGGCTGACTCTGTGGAGGACCAGAGTGTGGTCTCGCTACGAGGCTGAGACCTGGGGCCTAACGGCTGACAAGCGGTTGAGCGGAGGAGGGAATCTGCTCCTGAATGAAGACGTTCACCAGCAGGGAGGGAGACGGGAGGGCATTACTGCCTGAAGCACATAATGGCTCAACGTGTGTGTGTGTGTGTGTGTGTGTGTGTGTGTGTGTGTGTGTGTGTGTGTGTGTCTCTCTCTCTCTATGTGCGTGTGCGTATGCGCATTCCTCAAAGTGCAAAAGGATGTTATCTCTTTCCGGGAGCTTTCCCTTGTGTCCACACACATACACACACACACACACACACACACACACACACACACACACACACACACACACAAAGACACACACACACACACACACAGACACACACACACACACACACACACACACACACACACACACACGCACACACACACACCGGCTCTCCCTTCCTCTCTCCCTCTGATTGGGGGACCTGTCATCACCATGGCGACAGCTGCTCAAGTGGATGATGGAGCTCCTCTGAAATGAAGCCAAGGGATGCCTGTCACACACCGACGTGTTTACACATGGGCGCACACACACGCGCACACACGCACACGCACACGCACACACGCGCACACACCAGCGACGCGCGGTAAAGGTATTTTCTCATCCCAAACCGCGTATTGCTGTAAACGCAGCCGACTGCAACTGGAACCGCCGCTTGGAAACAGAATACAACGACGCCCATGTCTGCTTCACAACCCGCTGTTATAAGACAGATAACAGGCCCCCTTCTGGCCATTTACAATTCTTCTTAGGCTAAAACACACATCCTTAATCACCAAAGTCTTAATTAAGGCTTTTCTTCTTCAGATGAAACCAAAGCAGTGAAATTAGTTAATGCAGGCCTATGCTGTGTTGTGTTTCCGGCTGGAAACAACAATGGCTTTAAAAGTAATTATTTTCTAGTGGAGATTTGCAGACGACCATAATTGCCGCCGTTGCCTAAATGGTTTACAGCCTTTACAGCATGCACGCAAGTGCAAACTATTATCAGCATTTCATTTGGATTAATTAATTTGCATTAACGAACCCAACAACCAAATGCAAATGTTTGACTTCATGGCATAAAAGAGTAAAAGAGAAATATTATAACAGCAAAATAAATACCAATTAGCCTGTGAACACTACTACTACCAAGAGAATAGGATTAGACCTAAGCTATAGTAAAAACCCCATCTTATTGATGAATGAATGAGAATTAAATGTGCATGAAATGTTAACACAAACCTGTCCATCCAACAAGGATAACAAATAACAAGATAATCAGAAAGAAATTATGGATAGGCTATAATGAAATTCAAGGATGCAATGCAGAACTCGAATGAAAAACTTCCGAGGGCAAAGCTGTTAGGAAGGAAAAATATTTCAGCTATAATTCATAACAATGTTTGTATTCATAACAATTACCCCCATGTTATGAACACAGAAAGCAGCTCATCCACAACCGCCTTCCCCCCTGGTTAGAGTCAGATCTCACAGGCCAAATACTCATTCCACACACACACATCTCTTAAACACACACACACACACACACACACACACACACACACACACACACACACACACACACACACAAAGACACTAACAACGTTAATGTAAGCGATGCTGGTTGCCAGATTGGTGTTTATGGTTAATATTCAGGTTGCCAGGTTGTTATGTTACATTCCTCCAGCCAGAAGGGCTGTCAATCCGACCCAATTGGATTAGAGACACGCACAGAGAGCCCAGCCAAAGGGAAAGGCTTCATCTCTGGAACGAGATAACTTCTGAAAGAGCTGAAGCTAATTCACAAAACCCCAGAATGATGGGAATCATTCTGGCAGAGAGGAATACGTACACGTAGAATACGTGCACTATGTCACTGTGGAATGCACGTGAGGCACCTATGTCTGACTGAATGCTAAAAACAGAACAATATGCATATCCTTTGCCTGACCTTGGAAATTGGGGGGGGTGGTGTGTGTGTGTGTGTGTGTGTGTGTGTGTGTGTGTGTGTGTGTGTGTGTGTGTGTGTGTGTGTGTTCGTGCGTGCGTGCGTGCGTGCGTGCGTGTGCAAGGCTTGCATTCGCCTTTGCGTGACTGTGTGTGTGGCCATGCATACGCGTGAGTATTGTCTAAAATAACAAGTCACTAATAGTCACGACAAGTCCACATTCCCGTAGATAAAGCAAAGTAGGAAAGTAACCAGGAGCCTCTAATTACCCTGGCGCGAGTGACTGTACTCTAGCAAACCACACAGCTAATAACCTCAGTCCAAAAAGCCAAAAAGACAAGCTGCTCAAATACCAGAGCAGGGATTTGATTCCATTTTTACAGCACCACGTCAAAAAATAAGAAGCAGTAAGAAATGTTATTTTTTTTAATATAGGGCATCAACAAAAACCCACAGCCGAATCTCCCCTTCCACATCACGTTGCTCTGCTCCTTCAGGAGAGACTGGCTCTGTGAGAGAGGACTACTCACATTTACAATTACAAAGTGCCACTCACCCCAGGGGCTTCTCCACGCGACTGCCCAGCGAGCCAACCACCTCTCCCAGGGTGAAGCAGGCCTGACCCAGGAAGTCCTGGACAACACAGCGCAGAAGGAGGGGAAGGTTCAAGGAGTGAGAGGAGATGGTAAACAGATGGAGATGTTGCTGCTGTTGCTTCTTCAGCCACCAAACAAAAACACACACACACCCTCAGTCAATGAACCAGATTTAAATGTAATTCATGAAGGTGCTATTTAGTCATATCGCATCTAAAGAAAAACACAGTCTTATGTTTGGATATTTGTCACTAAGGGGTATTCTGCTCTAGCAGGCCTACAGTAAGACTGCAGACATTAGGGTTACTAGTTACTACAGCTAGTTACTGTAAATATACAACACTATACTATACTATACTAATGTTTCCAAATGTCCCAGCTGTGGTTAATCAAGTAGAACTTATCTTAAAAATATACTATACATCATACATATATTAAAAAATAATAAATACAGTAGTATTATACTACAATGCAATAATATAATATATTATTGCATTGTAGTATAATACTACTGTATTTATTATTTTTTTAATACTTTACTACAATACAATACTGTAGTGGTTCTTTTTTAAACTTTTACTTTAATCGTTTCCAATGCCTAAACAACCCCTCTCATTGCCAACCTGTCTGTCTGTCTGTCTGTCTCTCTAGACAGGCATGCCCGTCTGTTTGTCTGGGCCTTCCAGCCTGTTTACCACTCATTAAATGCAATTGATGTGAACCCTGTGGCTGTGTTTACAGTTATATATCTCTGCTACAATCACGTTTTGAACGGTTGGATGAAAGGCCATTGTTGAAACCACCTTCAGAGGAACCCAATGTGAACCGTCTAGGGAGGAGATTTGGACCACAGCCACATTTAGACTGACCAGGGGCTGGTCTGGACAGAATTGCCCTAGTGATGTCGAATCACCTGTTGGGCTCGTACTTGCTGGTCATCAACCAATATAAAGAAAAGGGTCGCAATGTGCAAATTTCACTGAAAACATCTGTGTACTATGCCTACGTTTATTACAATTCTAAAAGTCCTGGACCTTGCAATTATCCAAAGCAGATAACTGGTCAATCACGGTCGCATGTGGTACCAATCTGAAACCTGGATGTGTGTTATTAAAAAGGTGTTTCTCAACAAAAAATTTTTTTCTGGATTCAAAAAGGGTTGTAGAATAGAGATATTTATTTTGTTTGAAAAAGGTCAGTGCTTCTGCTTTCCACTCAATGCCTCTGTGTGTGTGGGTGTGTGTGTGTGTGTGTGTGTGTGTGTGTGTGTGTGTGTGTGTGTGTGTGTGTGCGTGCGCGTGTGCGTGTTTCTATTATTCTCTCCACCCTCCAGGGCTGCCAGGTGAGCACAGGAGAGATCAGCGGTTAATGGATTAACATCGGCGCCTCGGTCCCCTGGGGCTGGAGCAGAGGATGGAAGGGAAGCCTCCACGAAGACGTTATCTCTCTCCCTCTCTCTCACGCTGCACTCTGCATCTCTCACTCTACTGTCAGTATCCTGTACGTCTCTCTCCCTCACCTCCTCCCTCTCTCACAATTCACTCTCCATCTCTCACTCTACTCTCAGTCCTGTATCTGTCTCTCTCTTCCTTCTCTCTCTACCCTCTCCACCTCTCCCTCTACTGTCAGTTCTCTATCTCTCTCCCTCTCCTCCTTCCCTCCTCCTCTTCCCCCTCTCCTGTTCCCTCTAACTCTCAGTCTACACTCTCCACCTCTCCCTCTACTGTCCGTCCTGTACTTCTCTCCCCCTCTCCTCCTCCCCTCTTCCCTCTCTCCTCCTCTCACGCTGCACTCTCTATCCCTCGCTCTATCGTTATAGCTGTATCTCTCTCCAACTCCCCTCTTCCCTCTCTCTCCACCTCACTCCACACTCTCCCTCTACTGTTAGTCCTGTATGTCTCTCGCCCTTTCCCCCTCACTCTACACTCTCCATCTCCACCCTTGCTACTCTCACTTTTCCTCTGATACTTTCTATTCACTCTCGTTTTCACTCCATCACCTTCTCCCTTACCTCCCTTACTTCATCCTCACTTCAACTCTCATATCTCTCTCTCTCTTCCTTTCTCTCTATCTCACTGTTCTATTTCGTTCTTCCTGACCACCAGAGGCAGTGCTGCACACTGGATTGATCTACATCGCGCACACGCAGTCAAGACTTTTTATATCAACAAAGTCACACCCCTATATAATCAAATGGGACTCTTTTCCTTCCTTTCTTCTGGCAAATCTTGAAGACCAGAAGAAGAAAAAGAAGCAGAAGAAGAAGAAGCAGAAACAGAAGCAGAAGAACAAGCAGAAGAAGAAGGAGGAGGAGGTGGAGGAGGAGGAGGAGGAGGAGGAGAAGGAGGAGGAGAAGGAAGAAGAGGATAAGGAGAAGGAGGAGGAGAAGGAAGAAGAGGATAAGGAGAAGGAGGAGGAGCAGGAGAAGAAGAAGGAAGAGGAAGAGGAGGAGGAGGAGAAGAAGAAGGAGTATAACCTAACACAGATGTTTTGGTGACCAGAAAGGAAGGAGGGAAACCCTCATGAACACAGGGAGACAACCTAACCAACCTAAATCCACACACAAAGGCCTTCTCCCAGGCTTTAACTAGGACCTTCTGCTGCAATGATTACCACTGACTGGCGCTGCGCCTGAGTGCCAGTCAGTTTTAATAAAAGACTTGGTTAGAATTTGTTTTATTTAATAATGCTGGGGCCACAGGCGCACACAGGCACAAGACAAGACTCTGACAATGCTGGATTTTATTGGACACATTGAGGTGTTTAACTTTTGTAATAGAACTTCGAAAATGTAACGATTATCGGAAGCTTGACATTTGAAGGTATGCATATATGTATATGCATGTATAGGTTAACGGTCAATGACGATGGCAACAACATTTGGTTATTAGTCCATGATCCAACTATCATTCGTTATTGCTAGGAATGGTCCTTATTCCTAGTTAGCCTGCTTCCATGTTGAATATTTTCCAAGCAAACGTGAACAACTATTCCCAAGATTCAGCGGGAGGGAAATCAGCTTCATCGGGCCTCAGCAGAGAGTCTTCTCATAGTGGCTTCTAATTGCTGCTACGCTAATCACAGTTATTAATGGGCACTGTGCCCCAGCACAGCTAATGGAAGATGGTGTGTTGGTTTGATATGCTAAGCGGCGCCGGGCGCTGTGCAAGACCACAAGATGATCAACATGTGTAGCGGAGGACAGATTACATTGCACGGCTAATGGTCAGCTAATGACGAGGACGGCAACTGTGTAAACAGACGCTAACGCATAGCATTAGCATTAGCACCAACCCATCGGATGGAAAAACAAACAGAAGCAAGGAAAAGAGTGGATGTTTTTCCTGAGGCTGTGACATCAACGTGGACACTAGACTTAACACTTGCTACTTACGTGTTTGGAAAGGTCTGCGCTATTTGAGTCCACATCATACCTAGAGAGTGGAGGGAGACAGAGGCAGGAGTGTATTTAAGGCTTAGAAGGGCGACACAGAACCGCTAAGAACAGAAAGACCATCAGACAATAACAGGAACAAGTGGACCTCTAAAAGGGATCACTCTCCGTGAGAATTGACCCCAACTCCTAAAATACAGGCATCCTATGTTGAGTGCTTAGGACACACAATTCACATACATACACACACACAATTAATCATTTATATTCTTTCAATTGAATATTGATAGTCACATACATATGAATTGGAGAACATGTTTTTACATGTTACCTTAAAGTGTGTAGCTACTCATACTGAGTAGCTACTACTACACTACTCTACATACTGAGCAGCTACCACTACTGTACTCCCCATCCCAGGTAGCCTTAACGCCCCCCCAGCTGGCCCCCAGCCAGGCAGCCTGTCTTCTGTAAAGCAGGGTAAACGTCGCCCTAACGTTGTACATGACATGGAAGCTGGAGACTGA
Organism: Micromesistius poutassou; assembly: GCF_964030765.1. Lineage (NCBI taxonomy): Eukaryota > Metazoa > Chordata > Actinopteri > Gadiformes > Gadidae > Micromesistius > Micromesistius poutassou. The sequence continues at coordinate 11,907,765 of NC_140288.1, forward strand.
AGCTCCTTGACGCAAGGAAACTAATGCGCGGACAAATGCATTGGCTTGCATCAGGGCGACGCATTGCTAAGCTAATAACAGAGCTGGTGTGATCGCAGGGTAATGGCGGCAAATGGTCGCTGTTAGAGGAGATGATGATGAAAGGGTCTGACATTCACACACGCGCACTCGCGCACACACACACACACACACACACACACAGACAATGTTTCTGTTAGTATTGCAGGGTTCCCGGTTCTATTTATAGTCTGTGTGTGTGTGTGTGTGTGTGTGTGTGTGTGTGTGTGTGTGTGTGTGTGTTGTCCATCCCAGCCAATAGGGTTCCCCATCTGTTGTCACAAGGCTGTGAGTCTCTTAGCTGGACGGCTCCACCAGAGGAACATATATATATACTGTATATTTTAACACTATCGGGCTTTAGCACCCAACAATAAATATATATCAAATTATTTCCTGAAAAATTTGTAAAATGTGCACTTATTTTTACTATCCTCACTCTTTTTTAAAGTTTAATTTATAATATTTATGATTTCAGTTTGACAAGCAGCGTTAATATATGTTCCTGTAGATACGGAAATCTGTCTAACATAAAAGAGCTTTAAAAATCTTTCTGTCTGACCCCATAACCTCTTGTTAGTATATAACACACTTGACAGTGACAGCATAGCCAGCTGAGACACACACACACACACACACACACACACACACACACACACACACACACACACACACACACAAACACAAACACAGCTTTCCCATTGACTTTAACCTAAGAACTGTAAAACAGACATATATTTACAACACAACATAAAACATGATGGCGGCTGCACGGTGTCTTATCATGTGCATGCTTCTGGAAACATCTGAAAAGGTTAACCGGCTAGGCCTGCCTCAATCCCTCCCTCTCTTAATTCAATTCAGAATATCTTTATTAGCTGGAGGAAAATAAACATTCACATGTCCATAGCATGATTATGAAAAATAAATATAGAAATACTTAGAATGTGAAGCAGATAAATGTGAAGCATTAGATGTCAGCATAAGGTTGAACATTACAAATACATGTGTTCCAGTTGTACATGTACAACTGATTAGTTCAATATATGGGCTTTGGTTAAAGATAAAATAAGATATTTCTTATTAGTATATGCTACACGTGAACTTCCTAAAATGGCGCAATTTGATTGGTTCGCTATCTCGGGATATTGGGCAATATCCCGTGATTGAGATCTCAAACTCTGGATATTGGGGAGCGCGCGTGACAGTCGTCTCGTCAGGCTAATAAAAACTAATAAGTGTTATCTTGTTTGTTTTTGGAGTGTTCACGTGTAGTATATACTAAAACATTTATTTACCTCAGGCTCTGTGAATAGTGGGGAATAGGCTATTCCCCACTATTCACAGAGCCTTCGGCGACTGATTGTTAAATAGTACAGCCTGAAACGTGCTGGGTAAGGTATCATGTGTCGGTTTATGTGTATCATAAATCAAAATGTAGATGACAGTTTCTGTTCTCTCCTGAACTAGTCAGATGACTTCCTGCTGTACATCTAGACATGGACCTTTGTCTTTGTCTGTGTAGTCGGTGAGATTATCACACACAGACACACACAGAAACACACACAGAACTCCACAGACCCACACAGACCCACACTCTCCTGGACTTACAGATCAAGCCTCAGATTCTGCCGCTCTTCGAAGAAATAGTCCAGAACGAACTTGCGAACGAAGTCCGGGTTCAGCGTGTTGTCGATCACTTCTGTCCGCCCGAACTGGCAGGAAGTCAGACAAATGGACAGGAAGTCACACCAAAGGACAGGAAGCCAGACAAACGGACATTACCCTTTGACCCCTACTTGCTCATAATGACCTGAATTCTAATTCACTGTGAGGTTCTTTGGATAAAGCATCGAATAACTAAATAGCAGCTGTACATTGGCGCTATGTGACGCATAGTGGCGTTCAACTCTTGTCAACAGGGGGTAAGCTGGGTACTCTGTTGACATTTCAGTTGTTAATAATTCATGCAAAAGATTGGTTGTTCAGCACTGTGAATCACTGGGAATGATTGGGTCGACAAGATTTGGCCCCTACATTTACATGCATGAATATTCATGAGTTGGAAACAAGGCAAAAGATTGTGTTGAAATCACGTGCACACACACACACACACTTCCATGCTGGAAAATTAAAGTGTTGAATTAGTTTTCTTCTGATCTCAACCTCCTTAGTTCTCTTTCCAGAAGTCACCGAGATGATCCAAACATGTGAGTTTACAGTGGAACCGGTTGAGTCTGTTTTAGTACGAACACACATGATGACATCATGATGAGCCGTTCATGACGATGTCATCTGCGGTTTGTGTCAATCCCTCCGGCCCTGAGGGGCTGGGAGCGTAAACACACACACACACACACACTGCCCTGGACTGGAAGTCCACTCTGTTTACCTCACACACACACACACACACACACACACACACACACACACACACACACACACACACACACACACACACACACACACACACACACTGCCCTGGACTGGAAGTCCACTCCGTTTACCTCATCCACTGTTTACTCTTTACTCATTCAGCAGACGTCTTTATCTAAAGCAACGTACTATTGTTCTATTCAGATACAAGTCACGATAGGAATGAACGGATCTAGGTAAGCAAACCATCGTTTGCACTCAAACCTCTGTTACTAAAGATAATGATAGATAAATAAAATAATATAGCACTTCTCTCTTTTGGATTGAATTTGCATATTAGGTCAGTTCAGAGGTTGTGGACGAAAGGACAGTAAATCACCCATGAAGGCACTTCCTCCCTAGTCTGATCACAAAGATGAAAGCGCTGTCATTTTTTAAGTTAGGGGAAGGCACACTAGGCAGACTAGCAAGTGAACTGGTAACACCTTAAAATAAGGGTACAATAAGTAACCATTAACTTACATGAGTTAATCCCGTAATAAGCATTAACTAACAACTAACCCCTGGGTAAATAACAATTAACTCATGGTATTGTAATCATTTACTAATGGTGTTCATGTTTACAAAGGTAATGGAATTCCATGTTTACTAATGGTAATCATGAATACCCCCCCCCCCCCGGAAACACACTCACTCACTCACACACTCACACACTGTGTCACACACACACACACACACACAATCTTACCTCTCTCCACTCCTTGTTTCCGATGCCTTGTGTGTAGAGCACGCAGACTGTATATCAAACACAGAGCAGAGAGAGAGAGGATGAGAGCTGAAACTAATCAAACACCGATAGGAGGAGACATTCCTCACACGGCATCAACAGAAACACTCATTTCCCTGTTCCTATCATTTCCGATGTTATCTAAACACACAATCATGCCTTAATGTAGGAGGACTGAACACACTCTCTCCTGGGCCTATATCCAGACACAGACACACACACACACACATACACCACCATTTCCTCTCACTTTTCTCTCTCTTAATCTTCTCTCCCTTCTCCCCCCCCCTCCCCCCCACCGGCCCCGCCCCCCTCCCTTCTACCGTGGTTAATCATCATCATCAACAGCCTCTTGGTTCTGCCCACCTCCTCCTCCTCTTCACAGAGAGGAGTCACGTCTGAGGCTCTCTAAAGTGCTGACCCTGGGATTTGTGTTGACGCATGTGTGTGTGTGTGTGTGTGTGTGTGTGTGTTTGACGTGTGTGAGTGATGTGTGTTTGACGTGTGTGCTTGACGTGTGTGTGTTTGACGTGTGTGTGCTTGACGTGTGTGTGTGTTTGATGTGTGTGCTTGTCAAACAATATGAAAACAGAAAACAAACAGAAGAAGAACAAAAGAGTTCAGAACAAAGCTGTTGGAATGGAAATAGGAATGGGACACACACACACACACACACACACACACACACAAAGAGAGAGGGGGAGAGAGAGGAGGAGGAGCAGTTGAGAGGAGCAGAGAGGATCTATAGGGGAATGTTACGTGAGACTATGACATGAGGAGAGTTCGCCCTCCTCATACAATGAGTCACCAGGACATACAGAGAACATGAAAGATACATCACAGAGCTCTGCATGTGTCCTGACTCTCTCTCCCTCCATCTCAGCCCTCTCCCTCCATCTCAGCCCTCTCTCTCTCCCTCCATCTCAGCCCTCTCTCTCTCTCCATCTCAGCCCTCTCTCTCTCTCTCCATTTCAGCCCTCTCTCTCTCCCTCCATCTCAGCCCTCTCCCTCCATCTCAGCCCTCTCTCTCCCTCCATCTCAGCCCTCTCTCTCTCTCTCCATCTCAGCCCTCTCTCTCTCTCCATCTCAGCCCTCTCTCTCTCTTTCCCTCCCTCCTCCCTCCATCTCAGCCCTCTCTCTCTCTCTCTCTTTGAGTCTATTTCTAAATTCTAATTTTCTTTCTTTCATTTTGTGTACAGCCATTATTAATATGTTCATTGCTCTTTAATGCCCTCGCACACACACACACACACACACACACACACACACACACACACACACACACACACACACACACACACACACACACACACACACACACACGGTCAGTGTTTGCTTACTTGGGTCAGACTTGGAGAAGGTGTCTCTGTCCAGCAGGTTTCTGTGGAGAGACAGAAAGAAGGAGAGGAAGGGAACATTAGTACACATGAGCTAAGTTCAAGTCCATACATACTAATATACTGAATAATCCACACGGTCACACTCGCAGCTGGTTGGGGATCCAGAATCTGAATACAAATGATAGTTTATCGCCCAAATTCAAATGAAGCTCATTTAGAGTACCAGTCTGCATGATTGAGCCATCATAACTGTCTCTCCTGGCCTCACTCCAACATCTCTTTGTCAGCGCATTCCTGCTCCCAATGTTATCAAAGCACTTTGGTCCTTTGAAACCAGTGCAGGCTGCATCGGTACGGAGGTGTGTGGCCCCGACTGAACACCACGAGTGAATCACCACGAGTACCACCACGAGGGTCTCTCCTCCCCACAGCGCTCCAGCCAGTGTGTACCTACGTGGGGAGAGGCCCTCACGCTGAATGCACTCATGCAGTCGGCACATCAGAGTAGCATGTGACCAGACAGCAGAGACGGCCATCTAGACTGCTGTGTGTGTGTCAGCGTCATTGGTTCTAAATGGCATTAGAACAAATGAGCCTCATCCAGTCAATCCCGTTTCCTGTTCCGTTACAACAACACGCTTCAGAAAAAATGCAACCCTAGCTGTAGGCGTTTGAGACACCGAACCCCCCCTCATGACGGCCTTTGTGTTGAAACAAGCGCTCCTTTATCTGGGAGCCCAGCCTGATCAGAGGGCCTGGTGGACAGTGGGAGGTGGCTCAGAGCTCCATCTGAATGGACACTGTTTGCCCTCCAGTGTTTGCTTGTTTTTGAAGCTATGGAGAGAAGGAGGGCGGAGGAGAACAGGATAAGAGAGAAGAGGAGAAAGAAGGTAGAGAGGACGCCCCAGGAGCATCCACGTGAAGGAGTACAACGCTCTGGCCATCGGGCGTCGTTCAAGGCATGGATAACGTCCAGACAATCCAAACACCAAGCCCATCTCTCACTCAGCTCTACAACCGTTCTGCTCATGGAGAGGCTGTAGGAACGTTCTTCTGTGAACTTCAATGGCTGCGGTCTTGACTCTCTACTCATATCAATGTCCTCTTCCCAATTCACACCCAGTTCCAACCTGACTGGCATTCTCTCTCTCCAGCTCATACAAACACCTCTGCCATTTCAATACGCCCCTCTCTCTCTCTCTCTCTCTCTCTCTCTCTCTCTCTCTCTCTCTCTCTCTCTCTCTCTCTCTCTCTCTCTCTCTCTCTCTCTCTCTCTCTCTCTTGTATTTTACTTTCCCCTATCCTCCTCTCCATCGCTTGCTCCTCCTCTCCACTCTCTTTCACGGTCACCATACTCTGCATTTTTCACATTGGCATAAATGGCTACACTTTCCATAACTGGCACGCTGACAGAACTGCACTAAAAAAACTCTTATGCTATAAAAACGCCTGCTAAGTAACACTACCATGTTCGTCCTCCTGAAGACTTTAAACGATTCAGCGGTGGTCTCCACTTTGCCGGGTTTAGCGGCGACCACGAAAGCATAGCGGTGACACTTAACCAGATTCTCCTGCTCTTGGGGAGAGAGCAAGAGGAAGACATTTGTTTAAAAGGTTTGGCCCTCAATTACTACCCAATAATGGGGCCTCAGAGTTCCTCGGCGGTTCACAACAACACAACGTGCACGAGTAGTGCACGAGCAAGCGTAGGGTTTCAACACAGGGTGGTCTAAAGAGATCACTGTTATTCCTAAGAGCAGGGGGGGGGGGGGGCTGGGAGTGTATGCTGTGCTGTGAGTTTGCATCTCTCACAGTTGTACATGTGAGATAAATAATACAACAGAGGGGTCATAACCGTTTGTGTTCCTTGTGTTTAGTTTTTCAGAGCACTCTCGTGACCCCCCCATCTGGTCTTTGGTTTCCTCTGAAGCGCAGTACTCCCAGTGGTTCTGGTAAGGACCACTGGGTAGTGAATGGGCTACAGATGATCCCAGCATGTCCCTGTGAGCTGCTTTATGTCTGTGCATGGGTTAGCCATGTGCCAAACGTTTGAATGAGGTTGGATGTGTGTTACACCACATACGTCCCCACAAAGGGGTATGCATGCCTGTCTTTCTACAGCTGTGTGTGTGTGTGTGTGTGTGTGTGTGTGTGTGTGTGTGTGTTATCAGGCTGACAGGGTAATGTCAATGACAAATTTATAAAAACAAAAGAAAACAGGTCTCCAACACACACACACACACACGCAAACACGCAAACTGTCATTTTAAGTCAATTATTGACTGCTGTGGGGACTTGTGAAGTAAATTGAATTAAAGACCAAATACATATTCATGAGATGACCCCTCCACAACCATTAACCAGCAGCTTCACTGTCAGATCCAACAATTAACCCAAGCTTCAGGTGAATGCCCCCTCTTCAAACAACCCCACATCCTACCTGTATGGGGATGTGAGATTTAATACCTGAAAATATACCTCAAACACATTTTAGTCAAAGACACAAAGAACATGAGAGGCAGAGAGAGAGAGGAGACGGAGGCAGAGAGAGAGAGGAGACGGAGGCAGAGAGAGAAAGGAGACGGAGGCAGAGAGAGAGAGAGGAGACAGAGGCAGAGAGAGAGAATACAGGAAGAATGATTCAGAGAGGGCAGTGATACATAGAGCACGGCCAGTAATGAAGAGCGAGGGAGAGAGAAGGGGTGTGGGTAGGAGAGAGTGAGAGAGCGAGGGAGAGAGAGCGAGAGAGCGAGGGAGAGAGAGCGAGAGTTAATGTGAGCCATGAGAGGGAGACATGAAATATAATAGAGGAGGAGAGAGAGTGACAGACATAGTCCGAAGAGAAAGAAGACGGTGTAATTATGTTCTCATGCTGGGAGATGGGGAAGTCTCTGATGTGAGATTGGCCTCTATTCAGCCAGTTCTTTTCCCAACCCCACAGCGTGCAGAACAGAATACATGGAGGAGAAGAAGGGGGTCAATGCTAAAACATTTTAAAGCACTTCAAACAGTCGTAATAAAATGTAAAAGTAACAAAATGTAATGCAAAAGTCACCTAAGAAGGGAAATGTCATGTTGTGAATACATATTCACAACAATTATATACACAAAAACTTTAAATGTGTCCATAATATAGATAGTAATCTTTTAATAATATAACATTATAAGGGGAGGGATAACCTTGCCTTCCTAACCCGGACTCTATTGTGGACGTATTCTATTTTTACCTGTGTGGCCAGGTGGTGGAGATAGATGGATGGCCTCAAACTACAGGCCCTGTGTCTCAAGGTCTGATTTCTAAATCAATACATTATTTCACACATCCCTGCTCTTGACCCCTAGTGGCTGGGTCTCTCATCCTGCTCTGCCCCCCCCTGTTCCCTCTCTTCTCTCCCTCTGTTCCCTCTCTTCTCTCCCTCTCCCTCCTCCCCGTTCCCTCTCTTCTCTCCCTCTCCTTTCTCCCCCTGGTTCCCTCTCTTCTCTCCCTCTCCTTCCTCCCCCTGGTTCCCTCTCTTCTCTCCCTCTCCTTCCTCCCCCTGGTTCCCTCTCTTCTCTCCCTCTCCTTCCTCCCCCCGGTTCCCTCTCTTTTCTCTCCCTCTCCCTCCTCCCCCTTTTCTTTGGCTGTACAGCAATATACAAAATATTTAGGCAATATACAAAATGCATGCCTGTAGTTACAGAAGGAACCTAACCTTAGTAAGGATTCAAAGAAGATAAAAGTTAAAATATCCACATCAATACACTGTATGTACAATGCAGCAAATTGAAAGCCATCTGAGCTCATTTCAGAAATTATTTGATATGCAGTGCTGCTTTTGTTGTTTCATTTTAAAGCAAAATAAACACATTTCCCCGTGTGTCTGTTTCAAATAAAAAAAACAATAATAATAATAATAATAATAAAAAACATTGAATAAAATTCATCCCCCAAAAAAGTTTCCAACACAAAAGCTTTGCTTCCTTTTGACATCCTCTCCTCTCCCCCATTGGAAAATTTTCATTACTCCACACTCCTCCACGCAGCCTGCCCATCCTATCCAAGGACACGCTACCAAGTGTGTGTGTGTGTGTGTGTGTGTGTGTGTGTGTGTGTGTGTGTGTGTGTGTGTGTGTGTGTGTGTGCGTGCCTGCGTGCGTGCCTGCGTGCGTGCATGCGTGCGTGCGTGCGACTGGCCCCCGATATTAAAACATGATGAAAGAAAAATGCAGAAAATGCATTTCAACCCCACCCTCCACCTTTCTCCATCTTCTCTCTTTCTCTTTTTGACCGTGACCTGGATAGCGACTCTTCAGAGAATACGCCATCTCACTGATCTAGATACAACTCGCACAGCACACAATATACATATGTACATATAGAAATATGAATGTAGAGCAGTCCGATGCTTCATGTTCCTGTGCTTTATCTGGACATTTTGTCAGACTAATCTTAATCACCTAAAGTAATCCAATTACCAAATTACCACTTAGGTTGAACAAAGTACCCATCCATGCATTCAGTCACAGCTGGAATCGTCTAGCCACAGCTATCATTATATAGTCACTGTCATCATCTAAGAGACATCAATAGCATGATGTATGCAGGGCTCTCAAGTCATCAGGCCTGAGACACACGCATTTCAACGCATTCACACACTCACACACCATTTTGTATTTCTCACGCAGAGAAATGACCAGGATAACACACACCAAGTTATGTATACAAGGCTATATTTTTTAACAGTGGAACAGGTAGAAATGAAATGGGTTCCCCGTACGTAGGGTGAGCTGACGTCCTATTTTGCCCGGATATGCCCTTTTTTGGGACCTAGAAATGTGTCTGGGCGGAATTTCAAAATCCTCCTGTATTTTATTAAAGCCTCAAACATGTTCACATCAAATTTGCATTGCGTTTCTCTGGGTCATTCACAAACTGGGCTATGCCCTCCCCTGCTCAGTTCTGTTCGCTTTGCATTGGTGGAAGTGAGTAAGGGGAGGAGTGAAGTAGAGCCTTCAGATTGCACGGTTTGACTGTAGAGTTACGTCATGTCTTGTATTATTATTTTTTTTACCATTATTGTTTTATAGGGAAAACATTAAAGGTCCCATGGCATGCTTTAACAAATTTCTCCTACGGGGGATTGATGAAGTTGTATCTATTGAACAGAAAGAAACCCTTGGTCATCTAAAAGAAAGAACCACACTTTACTTTACACACTTTACCACAGCATTTGCCATATATATTTTAAGCATTGAACTGAATGCCACATAAATATATAATTATGTTTTTGCATATTTTTTGCATAATTTTCAAAAGTTCAGGGAAAAGTAAATTCCTCTGCTGGTCTTGCTTAGGCCAATAGCCTTTTGAGGCAGTGTTGTTTCTGCATATTAGTGTTGTTAAGGGACAATTAAGCTCATTATCATACATTAGTACATTAGTACATTAGTACATACATTATCACACAACTAGAATAATTTTGCATGTCTAGCAGTGACTGAAAACTAGTATGAGTTAGCCACTGTTACTGACAGCTAGTCAAGCTTGCATCAGCTAGCTAGTCAGAGAGGCTAGTCAGAGCTAGCAAAATCTATCAACGAGTAAGCCTCATCCAGCCAAATACCGCTCGTGGTCTGAGCTAACATTAGCGTTAACTCACTAACAATGAGCAGCTAACTCCCATGGCCTTTTGTTGAGCTTTTATCAAACTGAATTCTCAGTGAAGCAATTACAGGAAATTACAGAACACTTTCTGTTCTGTGTGTGTGTGTGTGTGTGTGTGTGTGTGTGTGTGTGTGTGTGTGTGTGTGTGTGTGTGCTATTCCGGGAGAAAGCCTCCCATAGAGCTTCCTCCGTCTCTGTCTCCATTCCATCCGTTAATCCATTCTCTATTCAGATTGTCTGTGAACCCACCGACCCAACACACCAACTTTTGTTTCACCTAACCGTACCTTATCACACACACACACACACACACACACCTTTGTTTCACATGACCATACCTTATCTCACACACACACACACACACACACACACACACACACACACACACACACACACACAGTGTGGACAACCCAAACCCCTTATTACCCACAGAACCCGACCACCACTGATCTTAAAGCTAAGCGAGGCCTTCACCTGCTCCTCAAGTAACCCGCCATTTTAATTCAGGTGTGTTTCAGACATGTTGCCTCCGATGGCTTGGCTTCAAATGTAAGCTTCATTGTTAAAACACAATATCAAGAGTGTTTAACCCACTGAACCTCCAAAGCCAATTCCTTCTTTGTGAAACATGTTAAGTGTGTTGTTGTTGATTAGGGTAAGGATAAGGCTAGTACCTAAAGGACAATTAGAGAGAATAATCACTTGGGTACCGTTTCTACCCTGTAGCCCATAAAAACACCACAAACACTGTCCCCGTATCGACATCTTGCATGACATCTTGTCAGCAAGCATTATTTAATCAGAAAAAGATTAAATAGAAATCTAAAGATTTGGGATTTCATTTGCACGCATTCAGTTATCATGCAAGCGTTTAAATCACGACACTGTTACGTCTGAAGAAACCAGGAACCTGTCTGCACAGTCTGGAATAAATAATGCACATCTCTCTGTGTTTTTTCTTCTACTATTTTAACCGAGTCACCTGCAGGTTACCCACAGCCCTAAAATAGACCCAGTTTGCCTCGTAACTGCAGCTAACTGCGGCTGACCGCAGGCAACTGCACTCTTGGGTTCTGCCCACACACACACATACACACACACGCGCACACAGGTGTGCGAGCATGCGTGCATGTGGAGACAACATGTGCCATTTTATCTTGTCTGGTGTAATTGATTCTGAGTGCATGTGTGCATCTGGACAGGTACGCCGACGTGTTGTGTGTGACAGCACCCTAGGGTGACTGAGAGGGTGAGTGAGTGGGAAAAAGAGTGACATGTATGAATACATATCACAACTCATTAAGACCTTACCTGGTCTGAATGAGCGAGGAGACGAGAGAGATAGTCAATCAATAGTTGTAGAGATCAACAGAGAAAGATAGAGAGACTAACACCCACTAATCAGCATGAGTCTAATCTAACACTAAAGAAGATATTCAGTGTGTGCAAAGAAAAGACTTAGTGCACTTAGCAGTTAGCACATGCCGTATCCCTCCCCTCTCTCTCTGAACACTCGCAGTGTAGCTAGTATTCTCTGTGTGTGTTTGTGTGTATTTCTTTGAATGCGTTTGTGTGTGCATATACGTGTGTATATATGCTTGCTTTCTTTTAATGTGTGTATGTCTGTGTGTGCTTATATGTTCTGCAGGCATGTGTTGTTTAGAACTAACCACAGGGTCAAAGTCCCCATGTCCCCATGTCCTGTTTATGGCGGCGCCACAGATAGAAACAAAGAAACCGTTGGGGAGGAAACGGTACCAGCTACTTCACCAGGCCTGAGGGCTACCAACCTCTGGCCAGCGGGCCTGGGCAGCTCGTGAGGCCCCTCTCATCCCTTCATTCAGTCACTGCATTATAGTGGTAATAACCACTAATTATATATATATATATATATATATATATATATATATAGAATTATTGAATTTCCCCTTGGGGATCAATAAAATGATCTATCATCTCATGATCGTATAAATATATAACCCCAAAACGCTGATTGGAGCGTTCCTCTATGTAAATGGTCTGCATTTATACCATGCTTTTCTAACCAGTGACCACTCAAAGCACTTTACAATACTGCCTAACCTTCACCCATTCATGCACACACTCACACACCGACGGCGGAGTCAGCCACGCGAGACAACAGCCAGCTCGTCGGGAGCAGTCAGGGTGAGGCGTCTCGCTCAGGGACACCTCCACACTCAGCTAGGAGGAGCCGGGGATCCAACTTGTTTGTTAGATAATATTTGGATAATATTTCATACCTTGTACCTGTGTGTTCTTTCATGCAGCGGTTTTTACATGCGTTTGTATTTTTGTATGCGTTAGAGTTAGGGTTAGGGTGTATTTGTCTTTGTCCCGTGAGTTTGCGCACGTGTGTGTGGATAGTGTTGTTCGTATCAATGCAGGTTCTCCCCATCGATGTACGACAGGTGTAGCTGTACCTCCAGGGGGGTTTGACAGCAGGGGGTCAGACACTGTAATTATGAAGTCATTATTGATGAACCCCACCATCATTAGCACCTCCCTACCCGGCGGCCCCCTGCAGTGATTTAAACACTCCTTCAGACCCAGCAGGCCTCTCCCCTCAGATCCTTCAGGAGGGCGGGGCTTTAACATGAGGATGACGCTGCCACTCAAACACCGCCAAAACAACCCAGGAATAATCACCAGGAGAGAACACACTGTGTGTGTGTGTGTCCACGCTTCGATCCGCCGCACCAAAACACCACGTATTCTCAAACACACTCACACACAAACACACACTACCTGATATATGGGTGCAGGGAGAGGGAGAGAGAGAGAGAGAGAGAGAGAGAGAGAGAGAGAGAGAGAACAAGAGCAAGAGAGAGAGATCAATAGTCAATCACTGTGTAAATCTTTACGGACTCGACTGGATCTCTGAAAAAGACCTTATTACTGAACACGACTGCAACTCTCTAAGGCTTGTGCCCGCAGGCAAACACACACACGCACACGCACACACACACACACACACACACACACACACAGGGTATCAGATAATAAAGACAAATAGGAACAAAGGTGAATACACAGACCCACAGCCAGATAACTAGAAAAGGCATATGGTTGGTGGGTAGACTGATGTTCAATCAGACAGCCTCCAGTCACATGGGACTGACAGACAGAAGGGTAGACAGACGGGCAGAAGACAGACGATTGCTCCTGTATTGTAATGTCTCTGTACGCCAACTCGTCTAAAATCCAGCCCCCTGCTGGTCAGAAGGCCTTTGTAAACCCACCGCCACACAGGGGCTGGGTGTGCAGCAGTCATGCACTGATTACACACAAACACACACACACACACACACACACACACACACACACACACACACACACACACACACACACACACACACACACACACACACTCACCCGACACAAACCAACACACACAGGCAAACACATACACGCACACAAATACTAACACTAACACCAACACACACACACACACACACAGATGAACCCATTCCCCCTAACATACACACAAACACTAACACACGCACACACACACACACAACACTAATACACACACACACTCCCCCGACACAAACCCACACACACACACACACACACACACACACACACACACTGATTTACCCACTCCCCCTCACATACACACACAAACACCCTCCTGTGCTTTTCTTCTGTATTGAATCCCCTCACAGTGGCGGCCGCTGGTTCCCCTTAAAAGCAGTCGGTTGTCAGGAAGCTCTTCAATACGACGGCCATTACGGCAGCTCCATGGGGCCAAGAAGGTCAGCAACATCACCACCCGTAGAGAGAGAGAGAGAGAGAGAGAGAGAGAGAGACAGAGAGAGAGACAGAGAGAGAGAGAGAGAGAGAGAGAGAGAGAGAGAGACAGAGAGAGAGAGAGAAAGAGACAGAGAGAGAGAGAGCGAGAGAGAGAGAGGGTGAGAGAGAGAAAGAGGACAACAGAGAGAGAGAAGGTGACAGAGAGAGAGATAGAGAAGGTGGAGAGAAAGAGAGAGCAAAAGAGAGAAAGGGAAGGAATATCAGAGTGGTGGTGGGGAGCTGAAAATAGCCGGACCAGTCACGGGTCACTGCGATGGTGAACCAGGGAGGAAGATGGCTTCAGCTGGTAAATGAGTCAACGCCTCTCTCTGAAGGCTAGAGGAGGACACTTAAACTCTCTATGGGACTCGAACCTACCGTGGCGGTTAGGGGGTAATCACAATAATGGCGGGTAATGGGAGGCCTGGAGCTTCTGAGATTAGATCCACGTGCTCTTGGACTTTAGAAAAACCTGCCATGAAGGCACTAAATGCATCCCAGACCCACCCACCTACCAACTGGCCAAATATTCATAGTACAAACCCTCCCTCAGCTCACTATGAGATAGGGATGTTGGCGTGATCATTCCTGGTATATCCAAGTTGAGGCAATCCGGGGGTTCAAATCCATGGGTGAAAGCCATTCCAGTGTTTCCCGTACATAGACCAACGTGTGGCGCAGTGCCAACAATCCCGTCTGCCCGCAACCCAACTCCCCCCCCCCCACCCACGTCAACAATTCCAGCCGCCGTTAAGCGACTTTGCAATATCCCAAGATAGCGAACCAATCAAATTGCGCCATCTTAGGAGGTTCACGTGTAGTATATACAAATATTTGATATGCAGGATAAGCATTATTTTTAAATTTTTGTGCAGACCACTATAAAAAGGGGAGGTCCAGAATACATTCTCTCATCATCTTCACCATCTCCCAACAAACATCAAAATGGCACCAAAGGACACCTGACACAAACAGCCAGAAGCTGCCCCTTGCAATGACCTGTGATTCACCGTAGGTGGTGCTGTCCTGTGGTTCGCCTTCAGTGTTGTTGCCCTTTAAAGAAACCATGGAGTAGGCTGAGATGGCTCCGAGCTCAGTGGTAATTACAGCCAGCGCCTGGGGGAGTAGGTGCTGTTTCACATGGACAATGTGACTCGCCTGTAGAGTATAAAAATACCCCCGAGACGTGTGGAAAGTCAATGCATTCCTCCGGTATTGGCATCTCCTCCATGGTGCCATTAGATGAAAGACGCTGCGCATTGAGAGTGTACCTTGTTAGCCCATTACAAATGATATTCTTCAACAAAGAATGTCCACGTTGATAAGTCATCCAATCGTAATCAATTTAGCTCTCTCTACATCCATCAAAATCAACGCTGGAGTTACATCACCTGTGGGAGTGACCTAACTCTACCGTACACCCAGGTATAGGGTAGAGAGATCAGCCTACCAGTGGTGTGCAACTGGTAGGCTGATCTGTCAACATCCTGTCCCATACATCCTAATAGTAGATGATGTCACATTACCCTGCCGTATGGCTACAAATAACAAATGTGATTGGCTATGAAGTCTGAAGGATATGGTTGGTCAGATCACCGACAGTCTACGTTGTCTAAACTGACCCTGAATCAGCTCAGCGGTCCCGATCGGACCGGTTCCATCCTGATTCTTTACTTTGCTACTGATGGCAGTTGAAGCCATTGGCTAGATACTGTGTTTTGTCATTTTAGCAGGGGAGAGCCAGTAAAATTGTCCTACATTTTCCCAGAGCTAATTTCTATTCTACGTGCGTCAATACATCATGTATGGACGTCAAACTCTAAACTAAATAACATTCACACTTTAACCCTGAAGTAAGCTATGAAGCAACGCCCCATGTGAAGTCACAACCTGATTATAGCTGGAGGGAGTCTGGTTATTGATCAAACGATCAGGGAAATGCTACATGTGAATTCAATACTGATGATAAGCCAATCATTAGGGCTGACTTAGCAGGGCTGGTTAGCATAGTTGTGATCCACAGTTATCGTCAGTATGTAGGTCAATCAAGATGAGCACTCGTTCTGAAACAAATGATAATGATTCAACCTGTTAACTGCCTTATACTCGTAAATGTTTTAATCATTCAACCAAACCTTACAAAGAAAAAACCCTACAAAATAAATCACACACACTACCGTACCAACTAAACTACCATGACTCGTCAGTCACCAGGTGCTTTCGCTTTGACCTGAGTAACTCAACGCCCCAGTGTGTTGTGACCATGTTGCTGTTGTCAGTCAAACAGGACAAACCAGGCGGCCCACGTTTCAAAAGCTGAATTCAGTTCAATGTTTACTACTGCTCTGGGAGGGGAGAGACACAGCGGAGAGGGAGATGGAGAAGGAGGTCAACAGAGAACAAGACTGAAGGAGGGAGAATGGAGACAGAGATGCAGGAGTCGGAGAGAGAGAGAGAGAGAGAGAGAGAGAGAGAGAGAGAGAGAGAGAGAGAGAGAGAGAGAGAGAGAGAACAAAAAATAATACAGGAAAAGAGGACAAGAGGACAAGAGTGCAGAGCCAGGCACTGGTACAGCCACTGTGACAGAGTGCCTTCTGGGAGGTGTAGTCCCCAGCTGGCTTTAGGTTACACAGAGAAATACACTCAAGGTTAGAGGTCAGAGATGATGACATTATACTAACGTTCGCTACAACACCACAGGTTTGATGCTCCCTGCTCATGGGGGTTAAGGTAAGTTCAGCATCACAGCGTTCCTTGGATTGCTCAGTACATGTGTGCGTGTTAAAAGCTCAGAGATCTGATTGTATCAGACAGAAAGAAAACAGGCAGACAGAGCATCGGAGTACCTCAAACTCAAGAGGCTGGTGTCTCCCTGTGAACTCAAGCCCTTCAAAACCCTGACAGGTCACT
This sequence comes from Micromesistius poutassou, assembly GCF_964030765.1. Taxonomy (NCBI): domain Eukaryota; kingdom Metazoa; phylum Chordata; class Actinopteri; order Gadiformes; family Gadidae; genus Micromesistius; species Micromesistius poutassou. The sequence goes on from NC_140288.1 coordinate 11,924,692, forward strand.
CCATCACCACGGCCAACAGACACTCTACTGTCCACATCTTCCTCCACACACCAAGCAGAGGTGGGGGAATTGTTCTGCTACACGCGACAACACAGTGACGTTATTGTTCACGTCCAGCGATAACCAATAAAATATCTGACAGATGAGATAGATATGTGAGGGAATGGAGGTATGTGTGTTATGGAATGGAGGGGTGTGTGTGTGTATCATGGAATGAGGATGTGTGTGTTATGGAATGGAGGTGTGTACGTGTGTTTGTATGTATGTATGTATGTATGAAATAGTGATCAACCGATATATCGGCCAGCTGATATTATCGGCCGATATTTGCGTTTTTTATGTGTATCGGCATCGGCCGATTTTTCCGACAATTTATTATTATTATTTTTTCTCTGCATGATTTACAGACAGTTCAATAAATGTTCCTTTTATAAATTGAGACTTGTAACATTTGTTATCATCACTGTCATCACATTTTTATGATGTCAATTGAGGGAGAAAAAGCAGTATCTGCTACAAATATCAGCTCAAGAAAATCAGTATCAGCGTATCGGCGAAGGCTGATAAAAAAAAATTGGTATCGGTAACGGTATCGGTAACAGCCTGTGTGAGTGTGTGTGTGTGTGTGTGTGTGTGTGTGTGTGTGTGTGTGTGTGTGTGTGTGTGTGTGTATGTATGTGTGTGTGTGTGTGTGTGTGTGTGTGTGTTTCTTCCTCTGTATGTCCGTGACAGGGCTCGGAGCAGCTTAATAACAGGCTCCAGCGGGGCTGATCTGAAGTCAGCAGATGACAACAGGAGAATATTTAGAGCTGATCACTTCAGACTGTCAGACACCCCGCTTCAGCCGTGGGTTGAACAGTCAACACACACTGAAGATGGATCCGTCACTACTGTACATGTGTGTGTGTGTGGGAGGCAGGGCACAACCCCGCTGGCAGTGTTGTGTGTGTGTGTGTGTGTGTGTGTGTGTGTGTGTGTGTGGGTGGGGGGGGACGCAGTGCTGTGTGTGCGTGTGCGTGTGTGTTCCCATAAATTCGTAAAACGTATGTCAATCGGATTGATTTATCCCCGTAAGCAATCATCTCATCACCTGCCATGGACGGACTTTGTGTGATTCAACAGTATGGTGTGTGTCAGTCCGAGCCGCTACATTACGACCACTCTGAGCACTCTGGATCAGCTGGCCCTCATCCAGACACCTGCGCTAACACCCCCCTCACTGGGGGACCCACACAGACCCCAGGATCAGCAGGGGAACGCTGATCTCTCTCTCTCTCTCTTCTCTCTCTCTTTCTCTCTCTCTCTCTCTCTCTCTCTCTCACAAATGCCGTAGCTTGCCCAAGTGGGTTTGAGGGGAGACACGACACACACACACACACACACACACACACACACACACACACACACACACACACACACACACACACACACACACACACACACACACACGCAACAACAGCTAACAGTATAACACAATATTAGATACTAATTACGTATCTCGACTTGGTTGTTATTGCCATCACAAAGACTTACATTTCTATTTAGTAAACACATTTTTAACGACATTTCTCGTAGCATTGCCATTGGCTCCCACGCCAGACTCAGAGGAAAACACGCATCACACTGTGTGCACATGGAACACCTCATCATAAATCCCACGACCTTAGAGCAAAAGGAAAAAAGAGTTGGACAGAGGGCTCTTTGTTGTAAGCTCAACAAGTACCAAACACACTGGGGAGGACTCCAGTTATAATGGAATGAAGAGCCCGTGGCCGACAAGTTTATAGAACATGTATTCACACATTAACTGCAATGTTGTATGTATGTTGTATGATATATGTGGCCTTTGTTCTGTGTGCATTGTCTGCATTTGTATTGTTATTTATTTTATGTAAACCAGCTATGTGTGACAGCATTGGAGTCCAAGACAAATTTCCATCAGGAAAATAAAGTGTATCTTATCTTATCTAACCAATGATCCAATGAAACACATTCAATGGCCAATGAAACCCTTCCACTGACTGTCTGGTCGGCACCCAGGCTTCAGGTTATAGGAATAATGGCATGGCTTCGCTTAGCGATCAACAAGATGGACACTATGCACACATAAATGTTTTCTCTTTACAGCAATCACAACTACAACCGATCCAGTGTGTAATACATGAGGCATAGCGTTACACAGGTTATTTGATCTCCAATCGATGGACCCTTTAACAGGAGCGCAGCAGCTCATTCCTCCACAGGCAGCTCTCGCGAGATAACCGAGATTAAAACGATCATTTAGTTTCGGTTTTAGTTTAGTTTTTTTTTATCAACCGTAAAAACAAATCAAGGCAGACAGGAGTCAGAGCAACGAGCACAAGTGGAACCGCACAAGTGAAACCACACCAGTGAAACCACACCAGTGAAGCCAACCAGTGAAACCACACCAGTGAGCCCAGTGAGCTGTCACCGGTGCTTCCTCACAACACGGCAGCGTGCTGGGATCGCGCTCGGCAGCTCGCGCCCACACGCGACGAACAAGTTGCGCTTCAAACATCACGGGAGAACGCGAATTCGGAAATATTACGACAATTCTTAAAGTTTAATCCTCCTTCAAACCTTCCGCATTCCACAAAATGACTTTTCCCAGTCGTTGTCACCGTGTCGTAAGTTTAACGGAAAATCAAACCGAAACTTGTCGTCGCTCGTGGACGTCTGACGTTAACCGCCGCGGCTCCCTTACCTGCAGGACACGGTGATCTCAACTTTGGTGGCCGGGATAGCGGCGTTGAGCGGGTCGAAGTCGCCTATGGACGCCATGTTGAGGAAAGTGTTGCTCATGCCGAAAGGTTCTCTGATCCAGCCCTCCTCCTCCTCCTGACGCGTGGCGCGATCAGACCGCACCTCCTACTCCTCGAGCGGCGCGGGGAGAAAGGTGTGTGCGCGCGAGCAGCTCGCAACGCGAGGCAGGCGGGCGGCGGGAATCTGGGATAGATGTGATGTCATCCACACACCGTATCCTCTCTCTCTCTCTCTCTCTCTCTCTCTCTCTCTCTCTCTCTCTCTCTCTCTCTCTCTCTCTCTCTCTCTCTTACTCTTTCCTATTCTTTCTCCACCTCTATCACACACTCGTTCTGTCTCTATCCTGTCCTCTCGCACTCCATCTCTTTTATCCTCTCTCTCTCCATCTCTCTTATCCTCTCTCTCCGTCTCATATCCTCTCTCTCCATCTCTTATTCTCTCTCTATTTCTCTTACCCTCTCTCCATCTCTCTTACCCTCTCTCTCTATCTCTCTTATCCTCTCTCCATCTCTTATCCTCTCTCTCCATCTCTTATTCTCTCTCTATCTCTCTTACCCTCTCTCCATCTCTCATCCTCTCCATCTCGCTTACCCTCTCTCTCTATCTCTTATCCTCTCTCTCTATCTCTCTTACCCTCTCTCTCTCCATCCCTCTTACCCTCTCTCTCTCCATCTCTCATCCTCTCTCTCCATCTCTCTTACCCCCTCTCTCTCCATCTATCATCCTCTCTTTCCATCTCTCTTACCCTCTCTCTCTCCATCTCTCTTACCCTCTCTCTCCATCTCTTATTCTCGCCCTCACACACCCAGTGTCTCTGTCCTCATCTCTCCAGGGAGTGGATTGGATGTTAATTAAGTGAATACTGGAGGACCCTCCAGTGACAATAATACAAAAGACAATGTCCGAACCAACGGGATTATGAGGTGTGTGTGTGTGTGTGTGTGTGGGTGCGTGCAACGCGTATGAGTGAGTGTGTGCGTGCGTGCGAGCGAGCGTGTGTGGTTGTGTGTGTGTGCTTTTGTGTGTGTGTGTGTGTGTGTGTGCGTGCATGTGTGTGTTTGTGCTTGTGTGTGCGTGTGCTTGTGTGCCTGTGCATTTGTGTGTGCATGCATGTGTGTGCGTGCTGGTGTGTGTGCATGCGTGTGTGTGTGTGTGCACATGGTTTTCTAAAGATGACGCACTGTAACTCACTGTGGTTACTGACCGACTACATATCCAAATATAGCTCCCACACTCACACACACACACACACACACACACACACACACACACACACACACACAGGCTTTCTGTGCATAAGCGCACTAAAACACCCTGGCCCGCACACAAACCAAAAAATACACACGGTGGAACACAGAGGTAGGTTGAGGTATTCCCTCAGACATCCATCTGTCAATCAATCATCTATCCCTCTGTCAATCAATCATTCATCACCCATCTTTCTGTCAATCAATCATCCATCAATCACCCATCCCTCTGTCAATCTATCATCCATCAATCACCCATCCCTCTGTCAATCAATCATCCATCAATCACCCATCCCTCTGTCAATCAATCAATCACCCAGCTCTCTGTCAATCAATCATCCATCAATCACCCATCCCTCTGTCAATCAATCATCCATCACCCATGCCTCTGTCAATCAATCATCCATCAATCACCCATCCCTCTGTCAATCAATCATCCATCACCCATCCCTCTGTCAATCAATCATCCTTCCATCACCTACACATCTGTACACACTGTGTGTGCGTTGTTAAAACCATTCAGATCAATGTCATAAAGATGTGACTCCATGTTTCAGGTCTGGTTCTGTGGGATGGCGTTTCCACGGCGTCCAGGGAGCCGGCGCCTCCATCTCGCCTCGTCTCTCCAGCTCATAAAGCAGCACTGGTATTTATAGCCGGAGGGTGCGCGGACGAGGAGAGACAAGCGGAGGGGAGGGAGATATCGACCCTCTCCCTGGTCAGTCACTTAACAGAGCTCAGGAAATAGCAGCACAGCTCCAGCTCACCTCCTCAGCGCTCCTGGTTGAACGCTCTGTGTGTGTTAATTAATTCATTATCTCGTTATGAATTCATCAAAGTCCATTTTGAGGTCTTAAATGATTGGCAACCGTACTTTACTGTGTGGTCCTCGTAATAATAATAATATTAATCCTCCCTCCCTCTCTCGTTCTGTGTGTTTCTCTCCCTTCTTATCAGTCTTCTCTCCTCTCTGTATCTGGGTTGATCTTCCTGCTAGATTAAACATCTCTGAAGGCTTTAGGCTTCTCAGTCAGGAATTCCATCTCTTTTCTGTTTACCTCATCTAACTCCCTCGATCTCACACACACACACACACACACGCACGCACGCACGCACGCACGCACGCACACACACACACGCACGCACGCACGCACGCACGCACACACACGCATGCACACCTTTCAGATGGGAAAAGACCAGTCTCTCCCACGACGTCGGACCATATTTACGCCTCCAGTGGAGTTCTCAGCCCAGCCGTCTTCACCTAGTGAATATTGATCTCTCTAGAATCTCCAGGGATCTCTAAGGCACTTCCTCTGCTCCTACTCACATCGTATCTGGGAATGTGTTTGTGCAGTGTAAGTAGAATCAGGCCAGGCAGGGATGGCTCGGGTAAATGAGCTCCCGGAAGAGCCAATCAGATCACTCAGACATGGTATCCCACTATGAGCAATCAATATCTTCACATCCGATATGCACTTGATTTCCACCATAGCTGAAAGACTAATATTTGATTCAGTAATCACACCATTTTTTTTTGGGGAAGAGTTAAGAATAATATCTGATAAAATTAGACGCAGAAACAAAATGACACAGATGCTAAAATATGCAACACACCATCCTCTTCAGAGATCAGTAGTCAAACGTGAAGAGATCTCAGCACAGAAAAAGTAGTTTCACAGAACCATACCTTTCAAAGAGATGATATTGGAGGGTTATCTTTAATCCACGCTGCATCGCACAGGGGAGATCTCTGCTCTGCTACACTCCAGACAGCAACATTAAGCCAGACTTATTGAACAATAGGAACACCTCAATGTAAGTGGGAAAGGTTATGATTTTACACTTGACGGTTGTAAGACCAGAAACAGGCTAGGTCCAGTTTTGGCCACCACCCATCACAGAACACAATGTATGCCCTTGCCCTACATAATGTTTATAATGAAAGTGTCATGGTTCTAAAAATAATTTGAGATAATATGTCAAAGTATTTTTAGAACCATGACACTTGGTTCTTAGGACTCTTATGTACATGACAGGATGACACATCACGTCATGTCAAAAGAGTTACGCCATTTTCACTGAATACATACTTACATCCTTTGTTTATGCTAAAAATATTTTCAATGCTCTTTAGCCTTCTTAATTACAATTAGCACTTGTAGGTTTAATCATCTTACGTGGGCATGTAAGAGAAATTCTAAAACAGGAAACATTTTTATACGGATAAGAGTTTTGTTGCCACAACAACCTGCTGCAAAAGGTCGCTTTGATCAGTGTGAAACTGCGTTTCCATAGGGGTATGTAGGAGCACGGCCCGCTAAAAATAGCCCTGAATTCATGCTGTCTTACCGCAATACAAGATTGTATTGTTGCACCGCGGGAAGAACAAGAGAAAGAGAAAGAACGCAGAGAGAAAGTCAGAAACTAGAGACCAAAGGTTCCTTTTGACAGATGGTTTATTCACACAAGGCATCTGACATTAGAATCACTAGAAGTTCACCCGACGCGAGGAGTGACAAAATCTCCTATTTACACACAAACACATGATATCGGCTCAGACGATGAATTCACCCAAGCACTCGGATTCAGTCGCTAACCTTTTTAAAATCACAGTTGATTCCAGTTAAAGGGGTACTGTTGTACACCTCCCACGATTCCTGGCCTGGGAACATGAGGGTTCATGAGGAGTATTACAGACTGTCAAACCTGCGCCATTCCAAATAAAGCACAAACACAGCAGAAATGATTACCGTACAATCTCACAACAAGCAGAGAGCGTTTGGAAGGGACTGAATACGAGGAGAAGGCGAAGATGAGTTCAGGGCTTGATGTTACACTTTCCAGACACTGGATTCACCCAACATTGTTTTTCTACATTTCAGAATCATCGTCTTAAAGAATATCGCTAACGATGAAAGGAAAACTTGTGTTCCCTTAAATAAGACAAGGCCCTGCGACAACATGAACATCTGCTGCGGGTACCAGCGATGGTTGATGCTGAAGTTGACCTCTGATATATGTACAGGTCAGCGGGCCGTATAACAGATTGAGTTGCCAGATTGGCTGCGGTTAGAAACACTAGAGTGGGTGGTCTATTGTTTCAGTGTATATATATAGTACGTTTATGTTTATGTGGATAATTGCTCTGCAATCATGTCCCCAGCAGTGTTCCCAAAGTCGTATCGACCTGGTTCAAGGCTTGGATGCTCAGACTAGAGTGCTCTGTAAATAGTGTTTAGGACGGACCAAGTGCACTATGGATGAGGAGGGGGGGGGGGGTCTGCTCCCAGCAGAAAGGTTCTGAGATCAAAGAACTCGAAGGTTCGCAATCTAGCGTCCCTTACCCTGACTCGTCCTGCTCCTTAATGTCTTCTAAAATTATTCACTCAGTCACTGAGGGTGAAAGTGTCTGCTAAATGATGAAATAGTTGTTTCTAGTCCGTTCCCAGGGCTGGCAATACGGAAAATGACAATAATAACGCAACAATTGGAAACACAACAGTGGAGATATGATACTATGTAGATATACAAACACACATTAAACAAATGTACCCGACTAAATGAAATGCTTGGATGTTTTGAGACGCAGCTTGCAACAATATTGTGAAATTGTGATCATGCTGAGTAATCGCAGCATCATCATCAGTTGTAAAGATGTGAAGTTTGTTTTTAAAATCAGGACATGGAAATGTATTTTTTGATCAACTGAACTGCAAAACAAGGTGCTTGATTAGCTAAACATGAATAAGTTCTGATTTTGAAGTAAATATGTTGCTGAGGATGCGGCTCTTTACCTCCGAATAAATCAGTGGCCTGTTCAGAAAAACAAGATTACCCATCAAAGGTTCGAAAAGTTTGACGCGGTTCTTTGGAGTTGAGAAACTCGGGAATGTTTGCAGATTTGAATTATAAGGTGCTTCCTCTCGTTGATTGTGAAAAAATAAAAGTAATAATCAACAAGACGACAGGAAATATGATTTATCGGTATTTGTGCGCTTATCTCGTCGACAGTCAACTTTCTGAGTTATGAATTTGATCCCTGATCATCATAACCATCAATATCCAATATTAAGCTTGATAAAAGTCTCAGGCTTTAAAGGAAGCTTGTGGCTTCAAATAACTAATTCTTCCCAGAGTCACTTTGTCAAGTAATACCTCAGGTTACATGTTGACTTCACCAACAGAACCACAGCAGTCCACCTGCTCTGTCTCATCGAGGTCTGAAAACAGCATAGGAAAGGTAAAAAAGGATTGAAAAGTATCGAAAAAATACTGTTGTCTCAGTCTTAATTCACACAAAAAGTAAAAAAACGGATAAAGATTTGGTCGGGATCAACTCCATCAGCAACATGTCTGTCACACACAGACTGACACCTCTGCTTTTCTTTTAGCGCTAAAGTCCTCACGGGGTGAAACGCGCTGAGGCAGGTTGAGGTCCGCTGACACCAGACGTCGGTGCTGCTCTGCTGAGAAGGTAAGACACGCAAAGAAGGAGAAGAAACAGAGCATACACCTCAACCTGACTGTACTGCTGAGGATTAGCAGCAGAACCAGCGATACTCCGTCCACAGATCACTACAGTCCACCGAGTTCCCAGCACAGAAAAAGTAGTTTCACAGAACCGTACCTCAAAGAGATGATATTGGAGGGTTATCTTTCAATATTCGTATAGATATCCACAGGAATCCACTCTGCATCGCACAGGGGAGATCTCTGCTCTGCTACATGCCAGACAGCAACGTTAAGCCAGACTTATTGAAAACAGTATCCCAGATATGAACAAACCCAAATAGACCCCAATGATGTCGAACTCTCATCTTTAGTTTTTTTGTTATGTTCCATGTTGATATTCGATGAAAACAGTGTTCAGTGTGGTCCCACGACAGTTTCCATGGTGACGTAACCAATATAAAAGATGTGAGCAGATAAACAAGCTGGGTTTCAGATCTCAGCCAGTGGCTGATTTTGAGCTCAGATGCAGAAAAGTCACTTTTGATTAGTTTGGACCAACTTTCTCTTCAACTTTCCTCTTCTACACCGGCAGTTTGTCCAACATGGCCGCCCTCCGTTTAGCCAGACGACTAACATCATCCTCAGACAACTGGACGCTCCTCCATGAACAGCTCCCAGGAGAGGCAGCTCTCCAGGGGGCAGCAGAAGGTCTTTGTTCCAGACCTACAGTAATCTGTACCACCGTCTCTTAAGCCGAGGGGAGGGCTACAGGCCCGCCCGTCCCCCGTGGGGAGGAGCCGGTACGCTGGAGGACCACCGTGAGCAGTGGAGCGGACCTGGAGGTCAGCTGACGCAGCTACGTTGTGTGTTCTGTTTCTGGTTCCACGCCTCTTTGAAGCATGCTCGGAAACTCGCTTACTCATTGGTTACATAACGAACATTACATAATGACTCATCAAGTGTCAGAATAATTAATATTGTGCTGCTGTTGGGGGGGGGGGGGGGAAGGCCGGGGGCCGGAATAGTCTTTTGTCAAGGGTGTTTGAATCACAGTCAGAAGGTTGTAGGTTCAATCCCTGCAAGCCCCAGGCGTTCCCAAGCAAGACACCCAACCCCTGGTCAGAACGCCCTTGCACTGGGTTTGGATAGGAGCTCTTCCTTGAAGAAACCCAACCGACTGTAGGAGCTGCTCCCTGCCCACCTCTCTGGCCCACTTTTGTATTTAAAGATGGGTAACTGCTGGTTCCTGCTGCCTCTTGAACACTGCGCTCCCATTCGCTAGAATCAGAAGGGGGGCGGGGTGTTTCCCAGAATGTTTGATTGACTTATCACGGTAACCCAACACTGCCAACCCGGGGGCGTCATGGTAACGCTCACACGCGACGGCGGCCCGGAACAGTGACCGTGGGTCGTAAGGCGCTGGGACTAGAACTCAATGGGACATGTCCAGCATAGATCTACTGATGGAGGAGTAGGTGGAGGGTGGGGACCTCCTGATGGAGGAGTAGGTGGAGGGTGGGGACCTCCTGATGGAGGAGTAGGTGGAGGGTGGGAACCTCCTGATGGAGGAGTAGGTGGAGGGTGGGGACCTCTTTAAGGTGGAGGGGTTGGGGGGTGGGGACCTCTTTAAGGTGGAGGGGTTGGAGGGTGGGGACCTCTTTAAGGTGGAGGGGTTGGGGGGTGGGGACCTCTTTAAGGTGGAGGGGTTGGAGGGTGGGGACCTCTTTAAGGTGGAGGGGTTGGGGGGTGGGGACCTCTTTAAGGTGGAGGGGTTGGGGGGTGGGGACCTCTTTAAGGTGGAGGGGTTGGGGGGTGGGGACCTCTTTAAGGTGGAGGGGTTGGGGTTTCTCGATGGTGGAGGTTGGTGGAGAGTTGGGATCAGGGTGGAGTCCATCCTTCAGCCTGGTGAAGCTCATCTCAGCTGGGTGGAGATCATCAATGAAGTCCTCCCTCCAGGAGGCCCTTAGCCTGCCAGACCTTCACCGTTCTGTCACTGATACACACACACACACACACACACACACACACACACACACACACACACACACACACACACACACACACACACATTAGTTTCATCTAGTCTGTTCTACCTAATTTGCATTTTGGGGGATTTTTGTACTTGAAAAAAATGACAGGAAGCAAAAATCCATACAAACAGGGGATTCAACCCCACAACCAGACTCATCTTTCAAGATAATACGAACGCATAACTCGAGCATGGACTCAAATCCTTTTCATAACTCAATCAAAGGGATTTAAACCTACAACTGGACTCATTCAAAAAGATATGAGCCCCTGATGCAAATCAGTGAGAGGATCCACTCTCAAATCTCCATGGGTGGGATTCGACCCCCCGACTCACTCTGAGGCGGTGAACAGCTGGCTGCTGTTGGTGCTCATGCTGTTGACGGGGCAGTCGTGTCCCTGGAGGTCCCCCAGGGGGCTCAGGGTCTCGGCGTGCCAGAGGCGGAGCAGGCCCCCCCGACAGCCCCCCACCACCACAGGGGACCCGGGTACCAGGCTCAGAGCGCCGGCCCAGTCCCCGGGACTGCTCACACACTGCTGGGAGAAGGGCACAGAACACACGACCCTCGGGTGAGCGGAACGAAGGGGTGTGAGGCGGCAATCCCGCCGCGGGGAGCGCCCCTGGAAACAACTTGATGCTTGTCCAAAAAAACGCTGGAAAAGCGCAGAGCCCGGCGCTGAGAGGAGCGCTGGACAGGACTGGAGCACAGCTCGGCAGAGGAACAGGGACTTGAGCCCATTGTGGGGCCACGGCCTTCTGACTGTTACCGGCAGTGATACTGAGCACTTACTGTATTATACCTGACTCTTCACACAGCCAGTAACCATGACGACTAACGATGATGTCAGTGGCGGCTGGTCGCCGAGTGATCGCTGGTCACTAGGTAACGTGAAGGCAGAGGACGGCGGGCGGGGAGGAGAGGGCGACAGCTGTTTGATCTGGGGCTATAAACCATCTACAAACCATCTACAAACCATCGACTGTGAAGTCTTGACGACGTTATGGATTTATCACTATTGCATTATCACTTGTTCAGAGTTCACCTGGACTAGCCTCCCTCCACCCCCCAACCCCTCTTAGGCCCTTACTGTAAGTTGTACGTCCTGGCACTTAATGTACGCACTTATTGTATGTTGTACGTCCTGGCACTTAAAAATAGTACTTGTTCGTGCTTGGCACTTGGTTCTATGAACATCCATACTGTACCGACAGCGATATATTGTCGCTTTGGATAAAAGCGTCTGCTAAATGCCCTGAATGTAAATCTCAATGTATTGCATTGATGTCTGCCTATTCAATGCATCATTGACGGCCATGGACGCAGTATAGAGGTTATTCGCACGCCCCTTTTTACGTCGCCGCGGCCATTTTGTTGACATGACCCTGATTGAGAGTGAGTTGTCAATATTATGGCTTCGTTCGTATGGAGGTAGATTTGTGTCTTTATTATGCAATCAAACAGAACAGGTTTGAGAGCAAAACTTTCCACACTGCAATCAAAAAATAGATTTGAGAGCAAAACTATCGACACTGCAATCAAAAAATGTTTTATTGCAAGTAAAATAAATGTGAAAAAAAATTTATTAATGGGAATCCAAAAGTTTTGCTTGCTGTTGAGCTGAATCTCGTGGGCGGGACCTACGCCGAAAGATGTAAGACACGTCTCTATTGGCCAGTCTCGATCGGAGTGACAGCTTGGCAACATCCACAGTTAGTAACGAGAGAGGGAGTTTTGAAGTCCATGATGAGACCGAGAGGGACTCAGGAGCGGAGTTGCCAAGCTGTCACTCCGATCGAGACTGGCCAATAGAGACGTGTCTTACATCTTTCGGCGTAGGTCCCGCCCACGAGATTCAGCTCAACAGCAAGCAAAACTTTTGGATTCCCATTAATATATATTTTTTCACATTTATTTTACTTGCAATAAAACATTTTTTGATTGCAGTGTCGATAGTTTTGCTCTCAAATCTATTTTTTGATTGCAGTGTGGAAAGTTTTGCTCTCAAACCTATTATGCTTGATTGCATAATAAAGACACAAATCTACCTCCATACGATCGCACGTTATCAAATGGAAACCATCCATCATAACGTTACAACTTACTCCCTGTGATAAAATAATGTATAGACTATGTGAGCTAGACCGATCTAACGGGGTCATCCCTATGTTCCCCGCTTTGTATGTGACCGGGGAGCGAATGTGTTTTTCGTAGGTGGAATCCGGAAGAATGAATATTAGGGTTACGGTTATGGTTAGGGTTAGGGTGAGGGTTACGATTAGGGTTATGGTTAGGGTTAAGGTGAGGGTTATGGTTATGGTTAGGGTTAGGTTTAGGGTTAGGAGTCAGCCTGTGAGTTTGCCTGACAGGCTGTCTGTCCAATCCTAGCGCTTGAGGCGGAACTTTTTCCGGATTCCGCCTACGAAAAACACAGTCGCGACCGGGGAACATAGGTACGCTCCCGATCTAACCCTAACTACTACCACAGGTAACTCTCTCGTTACCTGTGGTGAAATGTTGGGAACAGACTTTGCTATGAGTAGTCGGCTGAAAGTCTCGCCTATTAATTCTAGCCAGCCATAAATCTCTCCTTCGCTGGCTCAAATCCTCAGTTTGTCGCGTATGTTAGGAATGTCAACTATGTCAACAATATGGCCGCCGCGAACGCGGTGACGTTTATAGAATAAGGTCTATTGTATTGATGTTAGCATTGACAACTAGCATTGACTGGTGGTGCTAGCCAGGGGTGTCAGCTGGGACCGTTAGCGCGCTACCTGCAGCAGCTGCTTGCTGCTCAGGTCCCACTGCTTGATGCTGAGGTCCCGCGAGCTGCTGTAGAAGGTGTCCCCGTGGACCAGCAGCGCCTCCACAGAGTCCTGGTGCTTGGGTTCAAAGGTCAGGCAGGAGGCGATGCTGCCCTGGGCCCCCTCTGCCACCTCAAACATCTGGGGGGAGAGAACAGATGGTGAATGGTGAATGGACCTAGATACTTGAACCCAGTGACCAGCGGCCACTCAAAGCGCTTTACAATATCGCCCAACATTCACCCATTCATCACACGTTCACACATCAACGGGGGTATCAACCACGCAAGGCGACAATCAGCTGGTCGGGAGCAGTCAGGGTGAGGCGTCTTGCTCAGGGACACCTCCACACTCCGCTAGGAGGAGCCGGGGCTCGAACTAGCAACCTTCCGGTTACCAGCCAACGCGCTCTACCTCTGGAGCAATTACAATTACTTATTGTTTGGCTTGAGAGGTCCGTGAGGTTGTGTCAGGACAGAGAAAGGGCAATGCTGAATGAACTAAACCGTACAAAACCCGGCCTTCTGGAGGGCCATGTCTGTGTGACTCAAACACAAGGACATTACTGCTGTGCTAACACCTCTACTCATAAGCCTAGAGTCTAGACCCTGGAGGTCAGGTCTGTCTGGATGTCCCCAGAACGACCTGCACCATAACACAGGGAAAACACAGCTGGTAATCATCTGCCTGAAGCAACCACCGATACAACTTGAAGACACACACTGCTGTGTGTTGAAGGCTCTCCCCCTAAGGTCCCATGTCAAAGTGTCTTGTTCGAATCTGCTTTCTCTGGATCAGCGTGTTAAGTGTTCAAATCAGATCAAATCAGACCACTTTTAACCACAGCGGATGCTGTGGTTAAAAGTGGTGGTCAGATATCATCAAAACTAGATTACTGTAATGCGCTGTTCTCTGCTTGAACTTGAACTATGAAGAGCAAGCTTGCGCAGAATGCCAGGTCAGATTTGAAGCTGCTAGAAGAGCAAACAATCCAGCTGAGGCACCACCGAGGGAATAGTACAGTAGTGAGTATACTCACTATATTATTATATATATAGTGATTTATTATATATAATTATTATATATATTATATTATTATATACAGTATACCTTGACATGGTGGTCCTTGGATCCGGTCAGGACCAGATCCTGTCCCGGCCCCAGCTGGTCCACCGTCAGACACCCCACCGGACCCAGGTGACCCGTCAGCTTACCCGTAGAGACGAACCTGGAGGAAGAGAGAGAGGGGGAGAGAGACAGTGTAGTTGGAGGGGGATTGTGGGCGTGGTCTCTAGGTGTGGTGTGTGGGCGTGGTCTCTAGGTGTGGTGTGTGGGCGTGGTCTCTAGGTGTGTGGGCGTGGTCTCTAGGTGTGGTGTGTGGGCGTGGTCTCTAGGTGTGTGGGCGTGGTCTCTAGGTGTGGTGTGTGGGCGTGGTCTCTAGGTGTGCTCCGGATGTGGTTTAGGGCGTGGTCGAGGGCGTGTTGAGGGTGGGGTCTTACTTGCGGAGGTCCCACATGCGCACGGCGTTGCCAGCGGCGGCGTAGAGGAAGGTGGCGGCGGGGTTGAGGGCCACCTGGCTGATCTGGTTCTCACCTGGGGGGATCCCAGCGGTCCGCAGGGCCCCACCCCCGTCCCCCGAGCTCACCTGGCCGGACGACCTGGACACACACACACACACACACACACACACACACACACACACACACACACCTTACTGTTACTGCATAGTACACACACACACACACACACACACACACACTCTCTGAACTCACGTGAGAGTCTGGATACACTTGGCAGAGTCTCTGATGTCCCAGACCTTGATGTAGGAGGTGGAGACGGTGAAGACCAGACTAGAGGTATACCTGAAAAGAGAGAGAGACAGGTAGTGAGACAGAGATGCAGAGAGAGAGAGAGACAGTTAAACAGTACCAGACAGAGACAGGTGACCCAGAGACACACAGACAGGTACCTGACTGACACCACGCTGCTGGGATGATCTCCTAGAGACATGATCTCCTGACCTGTCACCAGGTTCCACACCTTGCAGGTACGGTCTACACACACGCACACACAGGCACACACACACAGGCACAGGCACACACACACACACACACACACACACACACACACACACACACACACACACACACACACACACACACACACACACACGCAGAGACAGTGTATCAACAGACAGTGTAACAACAGTGTAACAACAGTCAGTGTAACAACAGTCAGTGTAACAACAGACAGTGTAACAACAGCCAGTGTAACAACAGTCAGTGTAACAACAGCCAGTGTAACAACAGTCAGTGTAACAACAGACAGTGTAACAACAGCCAGTGTAACAACAGTCAGTGTAACAACAGTCAGTGTAACAACAGCCAGTGTAAC
Source organism: Micromesistius poutassou (assembly GCF_964030765.1). Classification (NCBI taxonomy): domain Eukaryota; kingdom Metazoa; phylum Chordata; class Actinopteri; order Gadiformes; family Gadidae; genus Micromesistius; species Micromesistius poutassou. The sequence goes on from NC_140288.1 coordinate 11,940,403, forward strand.
AACAGCCAGTGTAACAGCAGTGTAACAACAGTCAGTGTAACAACAGTCAGTGTAACTACAGTCAGTGTAACAACAGTGTAACAACAGCCAGTGTAACAACAGCCAGTGTAACAACAGTCAGTGTAACAACAGCCAGTGTAACAACAGTGTAACAACAGCCAGTGTAACAACAGCCAGTGTAACAACAGACAGTGAAGCAACAGTCAGTGTAACAACAGACAGTGTTACAACAGACAGTGTAACAACAGTCAGTGTAACAACAGACAGTGTAACAACAGTCAGTGTAACAACAGACAGTGTTACAACAGACAGTGTAACAACAGTCAGTGTAACAACAGCCAGTGTAACAACAGCCAGTGTAGGCTAGGAGCCAGTGTAACAACAGCCAGTGTAACAACAGCCAGTGTAACAGCAGTGTAACAACAGCCAGTGTAACAATAGCCAGTGTAACAACAGCCAGTGTAACAACAGCCAGTGTAACAACAGTGTAACAACACAGTGTAACAACAGACCAACCAATAACAACAGCCAGTGTAACAACAGCCAGTGTAACAACAGCCAGTGTAACAACAGTGTAACAACAGACAGTGTAACAACAGACCAACCAATAACAACAGCCAGTGTAACAACAGCCAGTGTAACAACAGACAGTGTAACAACAGACAGTGTAACAACAGCCAGTGTAACAACAGTCAGTGTAACTACAGTCAGTGTAACTACAGCCAGTGTAACAACAGACAGTGTAACAACAGTCAGTGTAACAACAGCCAGTGTAACAACAGCCAGTGTAACAGCCAGTGTAACAACAGCCAGTGTTTGATGCTAGGAGCGTGTTCGGGACCTTTGGAGCCGGTGAAGAGCAGGTCATCGGTGGCGTCCACACAGAGGACAGGCTTGGTGTGGCCCTCGGCCACGTACACACACTGCAGCCCCCCGGGGCCCTTACTGGACTTAGGGGGGGACACCGATTTGATCTCACCCCTACAGGGACGAAACACAAGACACACAGAGCAAACTGGTTGAACAATCGTGTATAAATAACTGTAACACACACACCACACAAACAAATAGACACACACACACACACACACACACACACACACACATTATGACCCAATAGAGGACAGTAACTATACAAAATATGTAAACTATGTAAAAATATTATTTGGTTATAATTGGTTTATGGTTTATTTCACTTTATTTTGATTCTAGTTGCAACTTTATTCCTACTCTTTATGTTGATGTTCTGTTTCAGAATGTGTGCTTCTGTTCCAACTCCCCTTTGGGGTTAAAACAAACAGCCATCCACCGAGCCACCAATCCGTCTGTCTACTCAAACCACTCAGCAGTAACTTGATGAATGAGTCAAATGATCATTCAAAACTGGGTCATGTCATGCGATGCTAACTGTGTGGTAACAGTGTGACTTCCTGCTACTAATCCTGCGACTAATGTTCCTGCGACTAATGTTGCAGGTTTGGATCACAGAGGATAATATTCACCTGTGGCCCTCAGACACAGGCATCTGGTCTGACCTGAAACACAACATAAAAACAGGTTAGTGATAAGAGCTCAAGTTCATTAGCACACAAACTCAAACTAATAAACAAGCTCATCTAAAGAAATCTACATATATAGGAGTTGCAAAATATATAAAGTTGTGGTTGCGGTGGTTCTACTTACTGTGCTTTGTAATCTGAGATTTTGGTCTTTAGCTCGGCTGCGCTAGCCGTGTGTGTTGGGGTGGGAGAGAGGCTGGCTGTGTGAGGGGGTGTGGGGCTGGGGGTGGGTGAGTGAGGGGGTGGATGGCCGGGGGTCTGTCCCCTCTCCAGGAACCGTCTGTGACTGAGCGGCGATCGCTCTATTGACTTCCTCTCAGCACCCATAGGAGACCTGGCACCCGACCTGAAGACAGATACACAGTCACGTAGCGTGTTAGCTGTATGTGAACCAGTCTCACGTAGCGTGTTAGCTGTATGTGAACCAGTCTCACGTAGCGTGTTAGCTGTATGTGAACCAGGCTCACGTAGCGTGTTAGCTGTATGTGAACCAGACTCACGCAGCGTGTTCGCTGTATGTGAACCAGTCTCACGTAGCGTGTTAGCTGTATGTGAACCAGACTCACGTAGCGTGTTAGCTGTATGTGAACCAGACTCACGCAGCGTGTTCGCTGTATGTGAACCAGACTTACGCAGCATGTTAGCTTTATGTGTGCCAAACTTACACAGCATGTTTGCCAACCTTACGTAGCATTTTAGCTGTATGTTAGCTAAACTTATTTAGCATGTTAGCCAACCTAGCATGTCAGGCACTGCATGTCCTCCGACGCCTGGTGTAGCACACCGACCCGACATTACGGCAATACTCATCATCAACACCAGGGTGCGCTGGCCTAACGTTACGTAGCATGATGCTGCACAAAAGCCAAGCTAGCAGACGCTAGCTTGGCTAGCATAGCATGTTAGCTTGGCTAACTGTAACATAGCATGTTAGCTTGGCTAACTGTTGTTACTTACTTGTTATCAAAATAATTTGGTTCCGACCATAAAACCATGCTTTAAGACGCTTTAGATGTTTACAAAACTAATCTATGCAACATTCAAACTTGATCAACCTGAACGATTCCTAAAAATAAAAACATGTACTCTGGATGTTAGTTTCTGTGGCAACGGAACAGTGACTTTAACTGCGACTGCCGGCTATAAAAAGACGTTAGCTCATCCTTACGCAAGCTTCTCAAAGTAAAGTTAAAGTGTGTATGTTTGCTTAATGAGTATGTGCATTAAGTCCTCACCAAGTCCTCAGGTATCACTAGTAAGTCTCAAACTTTCTCTTTGCTAAATTCAGTAGTCGTACCACCAATACGTTCATTACTAATTATTAATACGTTAGTCATTTCCTAGAACCACTGAGTAGACAACATGGTTATATACCAAAAAAACAGTTAAAGAACTACTTAAGAAGGTTATCCAGCCTCTTGAATTTACATCCAGATCGATTCAAATGCAGATTCTGAATTCACAAATAATCTATTTTGGTGCAGGTAATAAAAAATGAAAAAATTCAAGGATAAAATAAATATATACAAAGCTACTACTAACAATGATAATGCTTATAGGAGGATATATCAATATCCATAAACACATTGAACCAACAAATAAAAAAGATGGTGAACGTGCGCGGTAAAGTGAGGCTTATGCGCCCGGGGCAACGAGGAGGCTGTGAGCTCAGCCCTCTGGGTTAGGGTTAGTGTTAGGACCTGCTGTCCTACACGTCCGCCCAGGGGGAACAGACCTGCTGTCCTACACGTCCAGGGGGAACAGACCTGCTGTCCTACACGTCCGCCCAGGGGGAACAGACCTGCTGTCCTACACGTCCGCCCAGCGGGAACAGACCTGCTGTCCTACACGTCCAGGGGGAAGAGACCTGCTGTCCTACACGTCTGCCCAGGGGGAACAGACCTGCTGTCCTACACATCCAGGGGGAACAGACCTGCTGTCCTACACGTCCGTCCAGGGGGAACAGACCTGCTGTCCTACTCGTCCAGGGGGAACAGACCTGCTGTCCTACACGTCCGCCCAGGGGGAACAGACCTGCTGTCCTACACGTCCGCCCAGGGGGAACCTACCGGCTCGGCGTCCGGAGCGTGGGCGGGGCGGCGGCTGTGCCCTCGCGCTCGCTCACGTGCACTGTGGCCGGAGCGTGTACGTGGGCAGGCAGTGGGGGGGAGACGGGCGGGTCCTCCGGGTCCTCCGGGGGCGGCTCGCAGGTTTGATCCTCGCTGCCCGCGTACAGCAGCTCCATCTGGGTGGTGGTCCGCCTCCGAGCCTGGGGAAGAGCACGGGATTGGTCGACGGGCAGGTTGATTGACAGGTCAATGGACCAATCAGGGAATTCATTAAAAATATCAGCAAACTATGAGGGTTAGTGTCCTAAGATAGCGATTTACTCCATTTACAGTTACAGTTATTTTAAATTCAATTGTCTTTTATGCATTGTTTTTATGTGCTGTCATGTTTTTACTTGAAGCCCAGTGAGTGTGCGTTGTGTTTGAAGAGTGCAGTATCAATAAAGTTTACTTGAATAGTGTAGCGACGAGCCGTACCTTACTCCTCTGTCTCCCTTCTCCACATGACGTCATCAGGTCTGGAGCCAGCGTGCTAACAAAGACATGATCCACACTGCATCACTCTCCACACGGAACATTCTTCATACCTCAGAGCTGCAGGCCTCTGCACAACTATTCTGTACCGCTTACGAATATTACATATAAATAAATACATTCAATATATTGTCAATATTGTTTGTATTTCAGAGGGGATTTGCACATTTCATACAGGTAATATTTCAATAATAATAATACAAATACATCCATTGTGTCTAGTGTTGTTCTGAGTGTGACTTCCTGTTTACACAGGGCTCAAACCCGCACAGGAACACAGGATGACGTGGGCTCTAATCCCAGAGGACACAATATGGTTTTAGATAAATTATCAGAAGTCATATTTCATACCTGCTGCCTGCGGTCGGACTGGGACTCGACTCATCACTACTGCTGTCCTCTCCGTGTTCTGAACACACACACACGCACGCACACGCACGCACGCACGCACGCACGCACGCACGCACGCACGCACACACACACACACACACACACACACACACACACAAAGAATATGAGTGTGTTTTTTCACCATCAACACCATCAACATAATCTATTGTGGAGCAGTCGTTGGCTTCAGGCAGCAGTCATGGGGGGTTGGGGGGGGGGGGGGGGGGTTGTGAGTATACAGCAGGGGTCAAGGGTCAAGGGTCAAGGGTCAAGGTTCAAGTGTCAGGGGGTCAGGGTCAGGGCGCGGCCAGATGTTTTACTTCACTACAGTCAGTAGAAGACCTGAGTGATGGAGGGTGGGTGTGTGTTGTTGTGTACACACAGTGTGTGTGTTCTAGTATTGGTGTGTGTGAGGGAGCAAGTCAGCGGGTGAGTGAGTGAGTGAGTGAGTGAGTGTGTGTTCTCATCTGATTCCAGCGTGTGAACCAGGTTCTAGTGTGGTCTAGTGGTGTTGGTACTGTGTGTGTGTTTTGGTTCTAGTGTGTGTTGTGGTGGTGTTGGTACTGTGTGTGTGTTTTGGTTCTAGTGTGTGTTGTGGTGGTGTTGGTACTGTGTGTATGTTTTGGTTCTAGTGTGTGTTGTGGTGGTGTTGGTACTGTGTGTGTGTTTTGGTTCTAGTGTGTGTTTTGGTTCTAGTGTGTTCTGGTGGACGCCGAGTTTTTAGTACGACAACAGACGGAGATTGCAGGCACAACAACGGGACCTCAGCAGTTAGCACCTCATGCAGCCCATGGGTGTGATACGCCCACTTGGTTAGCATTCAGAGCTAGCGAGGCACGCTGCAGGACTCTAGCCTTAGATATAATTAGAATGACTTCGGGAAATTCACCCGTTTGCAAACACTTGATTTGCTAATGTGCTACACTACACAAGGTTGGCTAACACAAGGCTACATAAGGCTTGCTAACCTAAGACTCATATGCTACATAAGCTTGGCTAGCATATGGCTAACTTGCTACATAAGGCTGGCTAACGTTAAGGCTAAGATGCTAACTTAATTCAGCTCACATTGAGCTCATCTCCAGATTAGATTAAATGACGTAAACTGTTTAATTGGTTTATTTTTTAATCAGAGATCCTGCATTGTGCGTCTGCCTAGCTCTCCTGATTCCATTACTCACCTGAGGACAGGTAACCTAACTCTGAACACACGCCAACGACCACGACAGAGACAAGAAAACAGAGGAATGAAATCAAAAACCACGGAGTGGAGACGAGACGTAAACAGAACACTCACACCCGCTCACCCAGCCCCGTGTCTCTGGGTTATAAAACAATATCACACTCCTTTGATTGCTATTTCTAATGAGCTAACGTCACTGTGTACCGTCAGCGTGTGTACCGTTAAGGCTCAGTTGTGGTTCCACGTTGACGCACAACGCAATGACCACGCAGTCGCTTTGACGCAGTCGTGAACCCTTTTTTTTTGGTTCTGCGTCGGGTTTATGTCGGGTTTACGTTAGCGGACCAATCACAGCCCTTTGCGCCTCGACGCAAGGTGAACGTTTTTGGGAGGCACACGTCATCACCTTGCGGTGGACGCAAGGACGTAATGCGTCCGTAAACGCCCTTATCCTGCGGCGATGTGGAACCATGACTAAGCCTTTAGCGTGTGTAGCGTGTGTACCGTTAGCGTGCGCCGCCGTACCTTGCATGGCGCTCCCCAGCAGCGCGTCCAGCTCGGGGTTGAGCTCCGCCTTCTCCTTCAGCATGTGGAACAGCAGCTGGTTCTGGGTGCAGCTGTTGATCTCCGTCTGCTTCAGCTTCCCCTCCATCACCTTCACCTGGGAGTCCTTCTGGGCGGCCAGCAGCCCCTGCGGAGCGGAGGGGAGGGGAGGGGAGGGGAGGGCGACTTAACCAACAAGGTTGTTGGTTCTATGAACCTCCGTACTGTACCCACAGCGACATATGGCTGTTTCTCTTTCTTCTGACAAATGTACTCATTGTAAGTCTTTGCTAAATGAATGTAAATTGAATGTCAATGTCGTCTCGTAGGGTGTAGAAGAGGGACAGGTAGAAGGGTCATTTGTTCTAATGTTCTAGTGCTTGTATGTACTTGCTTTGATCAAGCACTTTTCAAGACGCCACAAGTGCTTAACGTAGTGAGCGTGGGGGATACCCCACGCGTCCACTATGCAACCAATCAGGGAACAGCTGCCCTGATTGGTCAAGGGGCCTCGACCAATCAGTGGCCTCATACAGAGGCAGGTTCTTTCGAATGAGTCGGCTGCAGAAGAGCTGAGGGGTGGCTGTGGCATTTCTAACAAATTGCACTCAGACGTAGAATTGTGTTTGAGTATTATTCCGTCTATCTTTTGATGTCTAAATATGTCTCGTTTGAACAAGAGGGGTGCAGAGTGGTGGTGGGGGGGGGGGCAGCGGTGCCCCTCATCAGGGATTCCAGGCACCGCAAACGGCACGGCTAGCGTTTGTTTTGGATTGGCTCAAATTGGTAGCAATTTCAGCCAATCAGAAGAGTAATCACCCTGACCTTTGTGAGCAAAAAGAAGAGACCAATCAAAGCTTTTGTTGTTGCTTGAATGAGTATTGTGTGTAGTCATCCTTCTGTTTTTACATTTTAAAGACTAGACTTTGGTTCAAGGGAGGCACCAGACTAGAATCCGGTCCCAAATTTTTTTTATTTTGTTACTTTAATTTGTCAGTTCTTACATTGACTTGCCCTGGCACTGTAGTTAGACCCCGATGTCCCGATACTGTGGTACTGCCTACGTCCTGATACTGTAGATGTATGGGAGTGGACTGTGGTGCTGTTGTGGTGCTATTGTGACTATTGTGTGGTAGTGAGTATGTTGCGGTGCTGATTATGTCCTTGATCTGTGAAAAGACCATTGCGTTGTCAGTATGTTGCGGTGCTGACTATGTCCTGGATCTGAGAGGTACCTTATTGATGGACATGGAGATGAGGTGATCGAGGAGAAAGCGGGCCTCTGATAGGCTACAGGAGCTGATCACCGTGGTTACGTCCAAAGGGTCTCCCTCCTCCTGTCTCCCATCAGGAGAGAAACACACACAAACACACACAAACACACACAAACACACACAAACACAACGATGTTACGGTCTGGAGTCACCGTAAAGCTAGTGTCGGTCTGCTGCCACCTACAGGTTAAGACCACTTTAAGATCGATGTACTGTACCTGTACTTCAGGGGGAGTTCTTGCTCTCTACAGACTACTGTGAGTCAAAGAGCTTCACCAGTTGACTACCCTGACACCAATTAGCATGCTACTGTGTAGTTGCTGATTTTCCATACATTAAAACGAAATTACCCAAAACCCCCTTGACTCACATCCTGTGTGTGTGTGTGTGTGTGTGTGTGCCTCTAATCTGCATGTAGTCTGCATGTAACCCTAAAAACGCCGTTACCCAGAAGCCCCTGCTCCTGACCTTAGCCTCCTCTATCTGCACGACATAGTGGATGATGGTGACACATCCTGTAATGAACGCTGTTACCCAGAAGCCCCTGCTCCTGACCTTAGCCTCCTCTATCTGCACGACGTAGAGGATGTTGGTGACACATCCTGTAATGAACGCCGTTACCCAGAAGCCCCTGCTGCTGACCTTAGCCTCCTCTATCTGCATGATGTTGGCCTGGCAGTCGGCGATGCTGTCGTTGATGTAGTCGATGTTGGCGGCGAGCGACTCCAGCTCCTCGTGGAGCGACGGCAGCGAGCGGTCGGTGTCCGCCCCGTCCGCCGCCATCTTCTCTCTCTTCCTGCTCACCCGCTCGCTGCGCCGCGTCAGCTCCTCCCGTTTCTGGGGGGGGGGGGGGGAGATTTTCAAAGTAAAAGTTTGCTTTTATAGAAATTCATGCCGCAAAGAGCCTTTGGTAAAAAATTTAAAAAAAAAGACTAATTCCGTTAGAACGACGACTAGTGCGAGGTGATCAAGTTCTGCTGACCGCTAAGCTATCAGGCTAGGCCGCCATGTTTGCGAGGTCACCTTCAGCAGGCGGTTCATGTCGGCCTCCATGTTGGAGAGGGTCATCCTCTGCATGATGATGTCACTGACACGCCGCTCCAGGGCCTGCCACTTCACACGGGCCGCGCGCTTGGTGGGAGCACTTCCTGTCTGCACCGGGGACTTCCTGTGTACGGGGGGGGGGGAAATCAGCCGGTCAATAGGTCGAAAACATCATAAAAAAAAAAAAAGGGTTTCCACATTCGCACATACCCCCCCACAAACACACACACACACACACACACCGTGCTCCGTTGACGGGGGCGGGCCCCGGGGGGGGCCTCCCCCCAGCGGGGGGCCGCGGGGCGGGGTCTGGCAGCGGCTCCGGTAGGCTGACCTTCCGGCCCACCTTACCTGAGGACGGCCTCACCTGCCGCCTCAGGGCCGTCACCTGGGCAACAGGAAACAGGAAGTCATCACAGCGGCCTTCACGTGTAGCTCTTAACAAAGACACACTTAAGAATCAATCAATAGGAAATGAAGAACACACTTTGCTGCGATGCACCGTCTCTCTTGGGTTAATTAGAAAGCACTTAAATGTTGGACATGTTTTTGCACTCCCGCTCATACCAAATAATATAAATTAATATAGCGGTGCTGGAATTCTTAGTAGGGATCGTGTCGTAGTTCAAACTGTGATGGTGGTCTGATGAGAGTCTGCCAGGTGACGCTGGATTATAATAAAGTAATAATTCAATTCATTTGAAGGCGCCTTTCTTGGCACTCAAGGACACTGGACAAAGGTACACAAAAGTCATTAAAAAACAACACCAATAAGATAAAGAAAATAAAAACATAATGACAATAGTCACAGACTACAGATGACGGGCGGCCTCTCTCCGGTCCTCACCTCCTCGTTCTTGCGCCGCAGGATCAGCTGCTGCTGCCTCCTCTGAGCCTCCAGCTGCTTCACTTGGTGCTGCGGGCGACGCCAGGAGACAGCTTCAGCAGAGCCCCTCAAACCGCTCTATCTCACACTAGATACGCTTTATTCCTTCTCCCAGAGACTGGGGTCTAATCGAGGGCCAGGGGAACTGACATGTGGAGTATAACTGCTAAGGGAACGCATAAAAATTATTTGTTGATAAGTTAGGAAAAAAAACTTTGGCTGTCATTAGTATGTAATCTACCGTGGACTCACGCCGTGTAAACGATACACTGACAGGAACCGCCTTACGTAAGCCCTACAACGGCTACACACACACACACACACACACACACACACACACACACACACACTGCTAGGCCCTCTGGTTATTAATCACACAAGGCTGACAATCTGCTCCGAGTTGGAATAAGACTCACTATTTAAGTGCACAGGCGCTAATTCTGACTTAAAGTTGCTTGTTTTTCCTAATTATATCTGGCAACACTAGTTGGCTGACACCTAGGTTGCTAGGTGACTACAGTTACCTAGCAACTCTAAAGATATACATTCGTTTAATTTGATTACATAAATACATAATATACACCGTATATTCATCGTATATATTTTCAGCCTTGTAAATACACTACTTTATACTCTAAAGTTATTATTAAAGGTATTTAAATGTCTAGTTCTCTTCATTCTTCCTCGTTCTGCTAATAAATTTGTATGCTTGTGACTTTTTAATAGATATTCATAACTGTTCTTAATATTGTACTCTATCGCATTTGTAAAGTGTATCAAAATGTCTCAGAGAGTATTCATGACATAACAAACTCAAAGTAATTGCTGAACATGTTAAGAACGATCCCTTCCTAAAGGCTCAGTTGTGGTTCCACGTCGACACGACGCAACGACTACGCAGGCGCTCCGCCGCAGTCGGGAACCTGTTTTGGTTCTGTGTCGGGTTTTAGTGAGTGGACCAATCACAGCCCTTGCTCGCCTCGACGGTTAAGGTTAACATTTTTGGGAGGCGCACATCCGGCCCCTGCAGTGGACGCAAGGAGGGTCCTCAAGGACGTGAGGGGGAACCCTGAACCCCCTGTGTTGCGTGGACGTGGAACCATAAGGAAGCTTTAACACAGTGAGGGTTTACCAGCAGGCGGTCTGTAGTGTACTGAGCGTTCTGCCCGTCTCTGCGTGACCTCTGACCTCTGATCTGCGCTGGTCTTTCTTCAGAGAGGCGATCTCCCGGTTCCTGCGGCACTCCACCGCGCGGTTCCTCTCCTGCTGCTCCTTCATCTGCCGCATCAGCGCCACCTGGTGGACGGCGGCGGAAGTGCAAGCGACAGGCCGTGAGGGGGAGGCTGCTCACCTGGGCTTCTGATTGGGTGTTGCTAAGCAATGCGGCTTAAAAGTTTTGCAGTGCTCTACTGTGTCTTTATTTTTATCTTTCAATTCTAGTTCCTCAAACCTTTGTGTGTCGTTAGCTAAAATGCTTTATTATAATATAATTAATACAAGGGGAGGCAACATTTGATGTCCACAGTCCTTACTACTGGAACAGCCTGCCACAAGACCTATTCATCGTCAGTAAATATAAAAAAAAATCGCTCTAAGGGGTGTCTCCGTCTATCAAATTTAACTCTGAGATTCACCGTGTTGTAGCAGAGCTCTGACAAGGCTTTGAGGTCTGGTAGAATCTAGAACAATCTCAGTTGATCAAGTTTAGTTGCCTGCTTCCATGGCTGCAGCGCAATGGGACAATTAGTTTCATATTTGGCAGCCCTGGTATTCTGAGATGGTGAATCACACACACAAAACCAAAACGAACGTCCCCACGCACAACAGACACTACAAAGGACAACATGCTGGCCGTATCATCATCATTGTCGTCGTTGAAGCCAGAATTTCAACTTAGAATATTTCCTCAGTCTTTGATGACATGTGGTGGTCATTTTATGATTCAGTACAGTACATAAGTTGCATGCTGTACCTTGAATCACTTTGTTTGACTGTTTTGCACAGAAACTGCTTCATCAATAAAGTCTGATGGACTGAAAGTCTTCCTTCGTATTTATAACCTTCCAGATCACACCAAAACAGAGGACCCGTTTCCAGTCCTAACGACGGTTCTATGTTCTGTGTGCCGCTACCTTGGTCTTCTTCATCTCGCCCACATCCTGCTGGAGCTTCCTCAGCTGCTTCTCGTACTGCGACTGGTTCTTCAGCAGCCGGGCGTGCTCCTTCTGCGCCGACTGCAGCTTCTGCAGCTCCTTGTTCATGGAGCTCAGCCTCTTCTCGTACTCCGCCTTCACCCGCTTGGCCTTGTCCTCCGTGCACGTCTCCACCGAGCCTGCAGGACACACACACACAGGAGGAGACCGTCGTCACGGAGACCGCTGTCCCAGCCGACCGTTGCTATGGGTGCTCGGACCGAGAGAGACAGAGAGAGAGAGAGAGAGAGAGAGAGAGAGAGAGAGAGAGAGAGAGAGAGAGAGAGAGGACCGGACCGTGCTGGACCGACCCTAAACCCTAAAGTCCTCACTACATCCACGCCTCTGGCCTGTTGTGTTACGGCGAGGTAGTACTTTCTGTAATGTGTGTGAGTCTCACCCGTTGATACGTCCCCACAGTGTGTGTGTAACGTGTGATGTCTCCATTAAGTCTTGATTCCTACCCTTTGTGTGTCTCTCACCACCTCATAGCGGTCCTGTGTTGTTAAGTACCTATAATGTCATAATTTCTGTAGGTCCCCACTAGAGTGTCTGTCATGAGTGTGAGCCTCACACATGGAGTTAAGCACCTTGTCAGTAGGTCCCCACTAGAGTGTCTGTGCTGAGTGTGAGCCTCACCCATGGTGTTCAGTCAGTAGGTCCCCACTAGAGTGTCTGTGCTGAGTGTGAGCCTCACCCATGGTGTTCAGTCAGTAGGTCCCCACTAGAGTGTCTGTGCTGAGTGTGAGCCTCACCCATGGTGTTCAGTCAGTAGGTCCCCACTAGAGTGTCTGTGCTGAGTGTGAGCCTCACCCATGGTGTTCAGTCAGTAGGTCCCCACTAGAGTGTCTGTACTGAGTGTGAGCCTCACCCATGGTGTTCAGTCAGTAGGTCCCCACTAGAGTGTCTGTGCTGAGTGTGAGCCTCACCCATGGTGTTCAGTCAGTAGGTCCCCACTAGAGTGTCTGTGCTGAGTGTGAGCCTTACCCATGGTGTTCAGCACCTTGTCCCGTTCATGCTGCGTGTCGCGGATCTTGCTCTGCAGCATCATGAGCTTCTGCTCGTACTGCTGCTTCAGAGTGTGCAGCCGGCGCTGGCTGTTCTCCAGCTCGTCAATCAGCTTCTGCTTGATGGCGATCTCACACGTGATGTTGGCCAGGTCCGCCTGGAAGTTCTCTGAAGGACGGACACAGACAGACGTGGGCACGTACACAAAAACATGCACACACAGACAGACAGACAGACAGACACACACACACACACACAGATAGACACACATAGGCACACACACACACACACACACACACACACACACAGACAAACAAATACACACACACACACACACACAAACACACAGACACAGACACAGACACACACACACACACACACACTTTAAAATGCTCCAACCCAAAGTTATCCCATTAAAGGACAGTACTGGTTTGGGTGATCAAACCATCATAACCAGTCTCTCTTCGCTTCACTTAATCCTCTGTTAGCAATAGAACTGGGGTTCGAACCAAGGATCCAAACACCCTAACCAGCAGGTTATTGGTTCTGTTGGAGGTATACCTTTCTCGTCCATCTCCTCAGAGTCAGAGTCCTCCAAACTCTCCTCCTCCTCCGTCTCCTCCCCCTCCCCCTCTCCTTCCTCCTCCTCCTCGTGGTCACTGGTGTCCTGGGCACACGCACGCACGCACGCACACATACACACACACACACACACACACACGCACGCATACATGTGCACACACACGCACGCACGCACGCATACATGTGCACAAACACACACACGCACGCATACATGTGCACAAACACACACACGCACGCATACATGTGCACAAACACACACACGCACGCACGCACATGCACACACGCACACGTACACGCACACAAACACGCAAAACTTGAATCTACTGCATGCTAATTCTTTCTTTCAGAAAGAAACACATTTTTATAATTGAGTGTAGGTGTGGCTTTTGACCTGTGACCTTTGACCTACCCCTTCAGGGTCTTGTCCGGCGTTCTCCTCCTCATTGTCCGGGACCTCCTTCGTGACACTGAGGGACGACATCACCGTTAGCCAATCAGACCCAAGCGGCAAACTCAAATCCGTCGGACCGACGATCGCACGGAATTTCCAAATCAAGGGATCCGTGCGGATCGCGTGGCCGACAGGAAGTGATCCGACCAGCAGCTGATTCCAAATCAGCCGGGATTAGAATCCTCATCGTCGAGGAACATTCGGTTGGCGACTCATACCGATGACATCATCGAGTTCTAATCAGCATCATCACGGTGGAGCGGTGAGGAGGAGGAGCCAACCGACGTCAGTAGACCCACCTTCTACTGTGCCCCCCCCCCTGTCATATGGTAAGAGAGAGAACCACTCAGAGGACTGGGCGGACTGGGACCGCTGGCGTGTTCCCATGATGCAGTAGGACAGCTGTGAGCACACAGTATGAAGTTATCCAGCTGTGATACCGGGTAGACGAGGGTTTGATTGGTCAGGGTAAGGATCAGGGGGGGGTCGCAATGCACCATGGGAACAATCACCACTAAAGTGGACCCGGTTTGATCCGGCTTTGTGCTCAGTTTGACGGGGGGACCAGAGGGGGGCGGGAGGCAGGGGGTCTGAAAGTGTGCGGCTCTCCTCACCGCTCCACGGGGGGCGGGGGGGGGTCAGGGGCTAAAGGAGAACCACCCATCATGGGTCTGATCAACCAGTAGGGTGACGATCAGCTGGGATTAAAGGGATTAACCAGATGATCAATTAATCACTGACCATTCAATTATGTTTCAAGAATTGGCGTGCATCGTCTCACATGTCCATCATGTGTGTTGATCTATGAACCACTCATTTTGATCTTAATTGACATCTTGGTAAAGTTAACGAGTTAATCAATCATGTTTTTTTCATCAATAATCATTCGCTGATGGCTGGTTAGTGTGGGTGATACGGAACTCGGGATCTCAGCTAGGGGTCGAGGGTCAAACAACCGACCAATCCAAATCCCAATCTGGGATTTGTTTGAACCGGATTCGGGATCACAATCATTGACGGCCCCTTGATGTGGGCGGAGCCTATCAAACCTGGCGGTGTCGCCGTCGCTGGGGTGCACGTCCTCATACTGCTGCAGCCTTCAGGAGGAAGGGGGGGTGAGGAAGACGAAGGGGGAGGATGAGGATGGTGGAGGAACAGACAGCATAGAGACAGATAGACATAGAGCGGGGGCGAGCGAGGATAGTTTACAAGGCGGTCCGAGAGAGAGAGAGAGAGAGAGAGAGAGAGAAAGCAGCAAAAGTAGAACAAATGAAGTCAAGACAAAAGAAATGCACTGTGTAAGCACACACACACACACACACACACACAAACAAACACATAAACACAGTCACACACACACACACACACACACACACACACACAAACAAACACATAAACACAGACACACACACACACACACACACACACACACACACACACACACACACACACACACACACACACACACACACACACACGCAGAGCTTCTCCATGAGATGCACGCGACTCAGTTCCTGAACTGGTTCACCTTTTCTTCTTCTTCTTCTCCTTCCTCTTCAGCTTCTCCAGCTCCTTCTTGGCCAGCTCGATGATCTCCGCCGACTCCTTCTCCGGGGCGAGGCCGAAGGGGGCGGGGCCGAAGGGGGCGGGGGCCGGCCAACAGGGCGGAGCGCGTGGCGGCGCGGGATAGGTTCCTCCTCAGGTTCTCCCCCACCGCCTCCGCCTCCAGCAGCTTGGCCCTGAGAGAGGGGAGGGGGGAGGGGGGGGAGAGAGGGGAGAGGGGGGGGAGGGAGGGGAGAGGGGGGGGAGGGAGGGAGAGGGCGGGGGAGAGAGAGGGGCGAGGAGAGAGGGGAGAGAGGGAGAGGGGAGAGGGCGGGGGAGAGGAGAGGAGAGAGGAGAGAGGGGGGAGGAGCGGAGAGAGGGGGGGAGGAGAGAGGAGAGAGGGGGGGAGGAGAGGGGAGAGAGGAGAGGGGGGAGAGGGGGGGGAGAGGGAGAGAGGAGAGAGAGGGGGAGAGAGGAGAGGAGAGAGGAGAGAGGGGGGGGAGGAGAGAGGGGGAGAGGGGTGAGGGAGAGAGGAGAGAGGGGAGAGGGGAGAGGGGGAGAGGGGGAGAGGGGTGAGGGAGGGGCGTCAGACGGGGGTCAGGTCGCCGTTGTGGTGTGGAGGGGGCGTGTCCAGGTGGTTGTCATAGATACCTGAGCTCCTCGATCTCTTTGATGTAGTTGTGGATCATGTTGGCGATCTCTTCGCTGCCTTCACCTGGGAGGGGACGTAATTATGAATTATTTTATTCATTCATTGCTAATTATCTATATCCCATCTCATGTCT
Organism: Micromesistius poutassou; assembly: GCF_964030765.1. Lineage (NCBI taxonomy): Eukaryota > Metazoa > Chordata > Actinopteri > Gadiformes > Gadidae > Micromesistius > Micromesistius poutassou. The sequence continues at coordinate 11,956,445 of NC_140288.1, forward strand.
TTTAGCGGACCATCCCACAGCAGCTTCTAGTGAGCAGAGATCCATCCTCACTGAGGAGCAGGGAGGGTTAGGGCCTCTTTCTCAAGAGCTTTCTCATTTGGGGATCGAACCCAGAACCCTTCGGCTGGGAATCGAATCCCTGCGCCACGACACTGTAACCCCATCTAAAGCTAAACCCACCGCCTGGCTCAGTAGTGTAGTAGAGTGGACCCACCGCTGGACTATCACAAGGCCAGAGAACACAGGTCTCTGAGATCCTCTCTCATCCTCCCCCCCCCCATAAGACCAGGGTAGGACCACCCCCCCCCCGAGCACCCACCTGCGGCGGCCA
>NC_140288.1:11956975-11976975 GCF_964030765.1 Micromesistius poutassou
GTAAGCTCAGCGGTGGACAGTTGCTCTCATCTGCGTGTGTCTATATATGTATCTTTGTTTTGTTTCCACTGTGTTATGTCGTGTGTAATGTGTATATGTGTTCTATGCATACAATGGCTGCTGGGTCGCAAGACAAATTTCAGCCAAGCTGACAATAAAGTTTGATATCTATCTATCTATCTATCTATATCTAGTCGCAGCGCAGGGGAGGACTGCATTGTGAAGGGCTTAAGACACTTGGAAGTGCAGCACTCTTGCGTCTCTCTGGTTGAATGCTTCATGTTTGGTTCTTATGGCCTCACTTTGGTTTGGATGAGGGCGTGGTCTGCTAACCTAACGTGTCTTGTATCAGTACGGTGTGTTTGGTGTTTACACTGTATGCACTGTGCGTACACTGTGTCTGTGTGTCTACTGTCAGTGAGTGACTGAGTACAGTGTGTTTGGTGTTTACACTGTATGCACTGTGTGTACACTGTGTCTGTGTGTCTACTGTCAGTCAGTGATTGAGTGCGTGTTTGCGTGCAGTACAGTTCCATGTTCCATGTGAGTACCATAAAAGATTCACACACAGCCGGAGGCTGACAGCTCCGTCGGGGTCATGTTACTCTTTAAAGTTGAGGACTGGTTCATAGTCATTTATCAAAGGCTTTTTCCTGAGTGACATCCAGTGAACTCAGATACAGTACATGTCATCACGGAGCAGGTAGGGGTGAGGGTGTCTTGCTCAAGGACGCCTTCAGGGAACGGTCATTGGGGATGGAACCCAGAACCTTTCATCTGGGAGTCAAACAATCAAACCACTATGCTGTTCTGAGTATAGTGAAGTCTGGCTGGGTGAGGTGGTTTCACTCCAACAGTGAAGCCACAGATGATTTCTCTTCCCCACTTCTGTCCAGTGATGCGAAGCGTCTAGACCTTTATCCCACTGTAGCGTCGCAAATGCAGAAGTGTCCAGAAATGGCACGACCTGGTAAATGTTACGATTATGTGACGTCACCAGGATGCACCTGGTTCGGGTGTCTATCCGCACCCTACGTACATGCGTGTGAGTGTGTGCGCATGTGAACGCGTGCGTCGTGCTTGTGTGTGCGTCCTCTGCATTGCATGGATGTGTGTGTGTGTGTGTGTGTATGCGGTGTATGCGTGTCCTTGCCTTGCATGGATGCATGCGTGTGTGTTTGTGTGCGCGATGGGTGGTGTGTGGTGGGTGGTGTGTGGTGGGTGGTGTATGGTGGGTGGTGTATGGTGGGTGGCGTGTGGTGGGTGCTGTGTGGTGCGTGGTGTATGGTGTATGGTGGGTGGTGGGTGGCGGGTGCTGCGTGGCGGGTGGTGCGTGGTGTGTGTGTACCTCTGGGGGATGTAGAACATGTGCTTGGGGGAGGGTTTGTAGAGGACGCCCCCGTAGACCGGCCACAGGCCGCTGAGGATGCGGAACAGAGAGCTCTTCCCACAGCCGTTAGGGCCGGTGATCAGCAGGTGCATGCCCTCCTCCACCTGCGCGCACACACACACACACACACACACACACACACACACACACACACACACACACACACACACACACACACACACACACACACACACACACACACACACACACACACACACACACACACACACACACACACACACACGATTATTCAGGAGGAAGGTGAGGCGATGTAAGTGATTGTTGAGGAAGTGAGGGAGGAGGATGAGGTGGAGGAGGAAGGGAGGGAGGAGGTGGAGGGTGAAGGAGGAGGAGGTGGAGGGGGAAGGAGGTGGAGGGTGAAGGAGGATGAGGTGGAGGAGGAAGGGAGGGAGGAGGTGGAGGGTGAAGGAGGAGGAGGTGGAGGGGGAAGGAGGTGGAGGGTGAAGGAGGATGAGGTGGAGGAGGAAGGAGGTGAGGCAGAAGGCGAAAGGTGAAGGAGGTGGAGGGTGAAGGAGGAGGAGGAGGGGGAAGGAGGAGAAGGAGAATCAGGAGCTCCACCTTTAAGTTGAGGCAGGAGACGACCACGTCTCCATTGGGGGTGATGATGGGGACGTCCTCACACACGATCCCTTGATCCACGTCGATCACGTGCCCTGGAGAGAGAGACACACACACACACACACACACACACACACACACACACACACACACACACACACACACACACACACACACACACACACACACACACACACACACACACACACACACACACACACACACACACACACACACAATTACTCATCGATCCCTGCCAGCCTGGGGACAGCGTCACTAGCTCTGTCATTAGCGTGTCTGTGGACTAGTGTCCAACATCCTTACCACCAGCATATCCCGCCTCTCCTCACACAACATGTTCTGTGTATCTACACAGGATATGGTAATGCAAATAAACACAGCTGATAAGCCGTGTGTGTGAGAGATCTCTATCTAATGCTAAGCCATTGTGTGTGAGTGTGTGTGCCAGTGTGTGTGTGTGTGTGGCAATGTGTGTGTGTGTGTGTGCCAGTGTATGTGTGCCAGTGTGCGTGTGCGTGTGTGTGTGTTCTCTATCTGATGCTTATATGTTTTGTGTGACTGTGTGTGGAATCTCTTTCTAATGCTAATGTGTTGTGTGTGTATCTCAGAGTCTGCTCAGGCTAACGCTAACGCTCACACTCAGGCTAACGCTAACGCTCAGGCTAACGCTCACGCTCAGGCTAACGCTCACACTCAGGCTAACGCTAACGCTCAGGCTTACGCTAAGGCTAACGCTAAGGCTAACGCTCAGACTAACGCTAACGCTCAGGCTAACGCTCACACTCAGGCTAACGCTCACACTCAGGCTAACGCTCACACTCAGGCTAATGCTAACGCTCAGGCTAACGCTAACGCTCACACTCAGGCTAACGCTCACACTCAGGCTAACGCTAACACTCATGCTAACGCTAACACTCAGGCTAACGCTAACGCTCAGGCTAACGCTCAGGCTGCCGCTGACCTTTGATCTCCATCGGGCCCTCGAGGTGCAGCGGCGTCTTGCTCTTGGTCTCGGCGCCGCTGGCGTTGGTGGACTCCTCGGAGCGCTTGTACACGCCGCGCTGCACCTCGCCGAACACCAGGAACATGTTGTGCACCCGCGCCGTGTAGCCCGCCAGCTCCGTCACCTGGACACACACACACACACACACACACACACACACACACACACACACACACACACACACACACACACACACACACACACACACACACACACACACACACACACACACACACACACACACACACACCATGTTTTACTCTTCAAGCTAGAAGGACTCTTAAATGCCAAATCACACACACTCATCAAAAGGATCTTAAGGTATCTGTTGCTATTCCTCTTAACCATTTAAAAAAATGACTCAAGCACCTTAGTACTGTAGATGCTTTCACTAACAACCCTATCAGTGTGTTTCAGTGTGGTTTTGTGCGTCATCTGTCTTGCTTTGTCTTACCTGTTTCTTGTCATTTAACCTTCCCAGTGTTATGTATGTTTTGTTGAAGCTGTCTTTTCTGTGCTCTGTTTCTATGTCACGTAGTATTTTTGTGTATTGTCTGCGTGCTCTGTTTCTATGTTTCATCATGTTTTTTGTGCAATATCTATACGTCTATACGTCTATATCTATACGTCTCTCTTGAAACTAGGCTAAAGGTCTCAATGGGACTCAACTGGATAAATAAATAAAAAACATAAAATAAAACACACAGGGTCGAAGGTCATCCCCACGGCAACATCATCGACCGGTAGCACACAGTGACCCCGACACGAGCGATCGCACAGGTTGAAGTGACCGGGTTTATCTCGTTTATACCACACGTGTGAGAGAGTGTGAATGAGTGGTAGAGAGATAGAGAGAGTGAGTGAATGGTAGAGAGATACAGAGAGCGAGAGTGAGAAAGAAAGAAAGAAAGAAAGAAAGAAAGAGAGAGGGAGTGGTAGAGAGATATAGAGAGAGGGAGGTAGAGAGAGTGAGTGAGTGGTAGAGAGATACAGAGAGTGAGTGAATGGTAGAGAGATACAGAGATACAGAGAGCGAGAAAGAAAGAGGGAGTGGTAGAGAGATACAGAGGTAGAGATACAGAGAGAGAGAGGTAGAGAGTGAGTGAGTGAGGCAGTGAGTGAGAGACACACAGCACAGATACCTAAGTACAGAGCTGATTTGAGAGTTGACAGAGAGAAATAGCATGACCAACAATAATAACATCAACCCTAACCCAACAACAACATAATGTTAACATTATAATGACAGCTTATGCATTAGCCACTTAGCACATTGAGTCAAATAACACATTGTAATAAGAAAGACAAATATGGAAATATGATAGCGATAAACTTCTCTAGTTGTGTTCTACTTATTAGACCAACTCTGCCACACAGATTCTCGTCACACCCAGGACAACGGAAGACTATAAAGGCTCACATTTATACAACTGAACAAACCATTGCATGGAAGAGGGGACCTTCAAGGAAAGAAGGATTACAAACACCACCAGAAAGACAAAGAGAGAAACATTAGAGACAAACTGAGTGAGGGGGCCACAGGCTGTTGACTCAGCCTTCTCATGAGGAGCCAACATCTCAGCAGGCGTTCTGCATGGCCACATGTGACCGAGGACATCAGCATATCAGTGGCTCTGGTACATTAATCAAAGGGCCCTGTGAGACCAGACCATATCCTGGAACAAAGACTCTGAAGTGCAACTCAAACACCATGTTTGTGTGTTTTTCTTTTTAAAAGAAAAGAGACAAGAGAGACCAAACTTAACGTTTTATGTTTGTACATAAACATACGCACAGCTGTTAGTAAACAGAACTGTATGTTGTTCATCCTTGCACTTGAAAATAATGCTTAGCATTGTGTAGCATCTTATCCTAGCTACCTTTGTTGTATACGGGACACACACACACACACACACACACACACACACACACACACACACACACACACACACACACACACACACACACACACACACACACACACACACACACACACACACACAGTCTCCCCGAGGACCCCTCAGCCCTGTGGAGCTGCAGAGAGCATCCTGTCAGGATACAGCGCAGGAGGCCCCCGCAGGGAGCAGCGCGCTCAACGCACCGCTGGAGCGGCAGGTGCGGAGCCGGAGCCCGGGGGGGGGGTCCCGGGGGGTCCCGGGGGATCCACCACCCTAACGACAGGCTGGTTCAGCGGCTCAGTCAGGAGAGAGCCTCCGCACTCACAGCACAGCGGAGAGGCTGAGGCACGGCGCCTGTCCCCCGCCATCAGGACCGGGACCCGTGATCACCAGGGACCCCACTACGTTACACATAGTCCCTCTTGTGGGCGCACACACACACACACACACACACACACACACACACACACACACACACACACACACACACACACACACACACACACACACACACACACACACACACACACACACACACACACACACACACACACACACACTTTGCGAACGCAAATATTTCTTTGCTTTTCAAATGTTTTCATGTTTCTCACAGATCCCTTATTTACATCAAGGCCTACCCCTATTGCACATAGTGTTGATTCTTTTCACTGAAAATATAGTCTTAATTGTAAATACTGATATAGCTCTGCCACTTTTCACATCACTGCATGTCCTGTATGTGATGTTGCTAAGCTTTGAACTCACTCACACAACCTTGCTAGCACTGGAGGCTGGGACCATCTGAAGACTCATTATTACCGTGAATACAAATGTCTCTTCCGTGCTTTCCTACATGGCCTTTGTCACATGATGTAGAGTATGTGTATGTAGTCAACAAGTTCCTGTTTGTTGAACTGGTTCTCTGTCCAGTTCCTTGTGGGCGTGCGTGTGCATGCGTGCATGCGTGCGTGCCTGTGTGTGTGTGCGTGCGTGCATGTGTGGTTAAAGAGCAACAGATGGAGGAACAACATGTACACACGCTCACGGACACGCACAGACACGCACAGACACACACAGACACACACACAGACACGCACACACGCTGGGCTGACCAGTCGCTGTGTACAAGTTACTTCACGTGTTAAAAGCAGCCTAGCGAACAACACCTCAGTGTGTCTTGTGACTGTAGTTACCGTTTGTGACCGTGGAGCGGTCAGTGTTATTGTACTGGATCCACACGTGATGGGAGATGAAGAGCCCAGGGCGCAGCGCCGTGTCCCGACCGGATGAGCTAGTGTTAGTCACAACACACACACACACCCTCGAAGGAACCCGTCTCTCTACCACAACACACACACACCCTCGAAGGAACCCGTCTCTCTACCACAACACACACACACTCGAAGAAACCCGTCTCTCTACCACAACACACACACACACACACACACACACACACACACACACACACACACACACACACACACACACACACACACACACACACACACACACACACACACACACACACACACACACACACACACACACGCTGGAACCTGTCTCACTCTACCACGACACAGACAACCTGTATCACTCCACCACAACACACACACACACAATTTTACATGTTGTATTACAATCACACACATACATAAACACACACACACACACAGGCATATAGAAAGCATAACAATTACAAACGCGCCCCACCCACCGTGCATGTGATGCACCAGACTCAGCAGACAGGCATGCGGTGCTGCAAGAACACATTGCTTCAGGAATGCGTTCCTTCCCTACCTGCGCTTAACTCTGCTCCCGCGGGCACGTGATGGAACACATAGACTATGGTCACAGCCCTGCACTGAGCATGCTCACATCCAGACACACACACACACACACAACACAGCCCGCCCTTCTCATTGCCCCGGGCTACAGTGTTTTGCATCGTGACTCGGAGCAGAGGGCAGAGAAGCGGGCTCAACAGGTTGGATCTCTCCTGCATCAAATCAATACAATCACATGCTGCCCTGACACACCCGCCAAGAGCCACCAGCTGAACTCAGGTGCGGGCCGTCAACTGTCCAGGCTCCCGCTGTCAGCCTGCAGAGGGACGGAACCCAGGACCTTCCAGCCGGGAGTCACTCAGCCTGGCCACTAGACCAGCCTGCCCAACTTCATATATACTAATGTCACCTGACTATATTAGAAGGAAATGTAAACAAGCTGCCCATTAACTGCATAGACTACTGTGGGCCAATTCCCACGATGCATTGCTTTACCCCCTGACCTTAACTTACCTAAATGTATTGTGACAGTTCAACCTCACCGTTTCTATGAGAACGTTGCTCTGCCTGCACACAGACAACCTTAAAGTGAGTTGAAGTGAGTTTCAGACTCTTGCGTGGCTAATAACGATCCAATCCACTCGTTGGGCCTTATTCTTCCAGTCAGTCACAAGAACAACGCACGCACTACTGCATTCACTTATTCACGCATGCACTTCAAGAACGAAACAGAACAGACCTCCTTTCACAGCCCAATCCTCTTACAGATCTCCACACAATAGTTCCATTCTGACAGCATTAGGCATGTTTGCTGTTCGGCTCCGTTTATGTATGAAGAAATGAGTATTTCACATTACATTGATTTAAATCGAACGCTGCTGCATAGACTATGCAGTATAACAACTTAATACCTCTTGTTACACCGGGATGCTAGACCACGATTCACCTCAATGTAAAAGGTCATCCCAGGTCATTGCTCCTGTGGAAGGAGCATTGACCATGCTGTGACCGTCGCCCACTCTGTCACCATAACCTCTGCACATACTGCTGCTGGGAGCCTTTCATCCACTTTCACCCTCTGAATACAATACCTTCTGAACTGCTACCGAGTCTGATTAAAACGGTATGGTGATCTCATCTAAGCAAAACATACCTACGTCTGATGTGTCCAATTTAAATACTTTCCATCCTAGCAGATACACATAGGATAAGAAACAGAAACAGAAGATAGTATAATGTCAGAGTGACAGCATGACATGACAGCAGTCCTTACAGCAGTAACAACACTGTCATACAGCCGTCACTGTAAACCCTACGGGGGAAACGGACGCTGCTTTCTGTGCATGTGGAAACCCAAAACATTGGCACTGCTTCTACCTATGAACCATTTGCTTTCATGTTGCTTTAATTCACGTCTGTTTTAACGCACGCATTTGCTTGAGCTTCCTGTTTTAATACAGTAAATGTCAGGATCTTATTGAACCGTGACATTGTTTTGCTGGATAGACCACTAGTGATTCAAGTCGCTCACCTCCTTGTACGAGGACATGATCCTCTCGATGGCGTCGGCTCCAGACACCAGCAGGTTACGGGCCGTGGTGAACGCCTCCGTGCGCTCGCTCACCATCACCTGGACCGGGCCGTCCACCACTTCTGCAGAGGGAGAGAGACATAAAGAGACAGAGGAAGAGAGGGGGAGAGAGAGACACAGAGACAGAGAGAGAGAGAACGAGAGAGACATAAAGAGACAGAGGAAGAGAGAGAGGAAGAGAGGGGGAGAGAGAGACACAGAGAGAGAGACACAGAGAGAGACACACAGAGAGAGAGAGAGAGAGACATAAGGAGACAGAGAGCAAGAGAGAGAGAGACATACAGAGACAGAGCGAGAGAAGGAGAAAGATTTATGGTTATGGAATAGTTGATGGTTATCTTCACAAGCTAAAGTTTACCGCTACGTCCGTCTCGTTTACAACCCCAGTAAAACAAGACAGATTGTTTAAGTCACCTGCAGTGATAATTGCTTCTTGTTTATGATTATTAGATTATAAATTGGTTGGTCATATACTACAGGTTATTTACTTTTTACGCTATGAGTGGCAGGTAAGGCGTCCCTATTACTCAATGATTTGTAGTATGTATGCAATATTTTTCTCCCACAAAACATACATTTAACCTCATAACAGTTTAAGAGAATCCTTCCAACTTGGAGGCTTACCGTTTGGAGGCTTACAGTTTAGCATCCTGCTGATTATGTGGATTGTTTAGTGTTTTAGTCAACCCTTAATATTAATATTTACTGTCCAGACACCATCAGACTTAACAGGCAGTCACTGCCCACTGTGCCGGTGTACAGCGGTGAGTGTATAATATAACTGTGTATGAGTATATGGTGAATAAATACAAAACACTGGACCACGGAAGTCTAGTGAAACCTTACTACCCCAGGCCTGTATGCATCCCTCTCCCTGATGTAAACACATCAAATCATTTGAATAGATTTGTTAAATAGATCACACCCCAGACCTCTACTCTACTGCAAACCACAGTCTCCCTGTGATTGAGCTCATATCCAATTACAGCTCCTGAACCGTGATGAAAATTATCAGTGCAGCGCAGTAAAGTGAGAATACAAGAACGCAGGTTAGACAGAGGCTGAACGGCAATCCTAGCTGTCCCAGAAGGAGGTATCACTCTGCTGTGTTTCTTCTCAAGGGTGATTCCCTTTCTGGAGTCAGGCCTTTAGAGGGATTAAGGGTATACTATAGTTAGGGTGACATAACTATCTGGCCTGTGAAGCCCTTTGAGACTGTACCGGTGATTAAGGGCTATACAAATAACATTTTATTGATTTGACGTGAAATCAGTGACTTTCCTGGATCTCAGACTGTGTGTTAAATGTTGTGTACACTGATTTGATATGTAACAGCGAGATACGTCCAGGCGACCGCCAACAACTCGATCGGGGTCACTGAGCCGTGACCTCAAGGGGGTGAACGGGCCAATTGGACCGGAGCTCTCACCCATGTCGGCGAATCCGGTGCCGGTGATGATGGGCACGGCCACCATGACGAGGCCGGCGGCGCTCCACACGTACTTCATGAGGAACTGCTCCACCATGACGTACCACAGCCGCTTGGACAGGATCAGGTTCATCTGGTCAGCCAGAGCCGCGTAGCACTTCTGCAGCTGGCGCATCTCCACCTGAGAGAGAGAGACAGTTAGCCACCAGAAAGAGAAAGAGACAGTTTAACCAACTGAGAGAGAAACTGTTTATCCACCTGAGAGAGAGACAATTTAACCAACTGAGACTCTCGACTCTCAGTCATCACACACGTTTACCCACCGTGGCTTTAGGTGCCGGCCTGCTCATGCTTTGGGATTGAACCCTTTCCTTTGGGAGTATAATAGCATAACTGCTCTGCCGCCCGCTGTCTGTATAGTAGTATCACTGTTGTTATTGCTTTGTTATGAGGGTTTCCATGCGGTCGTTTTGTTTATGTTGATTTGGAAACGCTCCGACAAAGCTCTTTTGAAATGAGGGATTGAACCCAGCTTTTTTATTTTTATTATTGAACTATTTCGGGAAAGTTTGTTCAAGTTGGAGTCCCATGTCAATAAAGAGCGTAAACCCTTTACGCTTGAGTGTAAAGTAATCGAAAGCGGAGAGGCTGAAGGGATCTCTCCTGTACAAACATCAGTCATGTGTAAACATCTGCACAGAGTGACCTACATACATCAATACTAACAATTCGTAATTAGATACGATCGGGTTTTAAAGATCGACCAACTGTTGACAACTGTTTAAATGGGATACTAACTGGTGACCACTGTTTTGGTAGGATACAAACTGGTCTTTTCAGAACGCAACGTTCTTACGAGCCCGTTCCTTACGCTGTGTCCCGCATAGAAAGCGATCTCCTCGGCGTTCGCGATGATCCTGGAGTGCACGTAACGCAGGTACCCCTTCCTGTTGGCCTCCTCCGCCACCAGCTTCCCGAACTTGGGCGAACAGGCGCGCAGCACCTTGGCCGTGGCGAAGACCACCAGGCCGGCCAGCAGGGTGGGCGCCGAGGCGTTAGCCCCCCTGGAGCGGGCGGTCTGGATCAGCGTGTAGGACGTGAGCATCACGTCCAGGATGGGCTTGGTGAGGTTGGAGTACAGATGCGCCACGGACTGGGAGAACATCATGACGTCCTCCGTGAGGGACTGGTCCGGGTTGGCCAGCCGCCCGTCCATGTTGCTGACCCGGTAGTAGGTCTGGTCCGTGAAGTAGGTCCGGTAGGCATGGTCCACCAGCCGCGTGCGGAACGCCAACGCCAGCTTGCACTCCAGGTAGCGGATCACGCTGTTGACGAAGGTGGCCGGGATGGCGATGAGCAGCCACTTCATCAGCTGCAGCATGAAGTTCCGCGGGTTCTTCTCCACGATCGACTTGACGATCTTCCCGTCCAGACTCGCCACGAATATGGACAGGAACGTCCTGGAGATCAACGCGACGGAGTGTAACGACAGCAGGGCCAGCTCTTTGGACACGAGCCTGGGGAAGAGGATCTTGAGGAGGTCCACAATCTGTCTGAAGAACAGCGCGTTCAGCTCCGGGGAGGGCTTCTTCTTGGGCTCCGCGAAGGACTTCACCACCAAAGCCGTGGAGCCGTTCTCCACCTTGGAGACCTGCGTGACGTCCCTGCAGCCCTGCTGCCTGGAGACCCGTCTCCAGATGACGGGGTACAGGGTCTTGATGCCGTAGGCGGCGGCCGCCAGGACGACGGCGCGCTTCGCGGCGGACGTTCGGTCCCATTTCACTTTAGACGCCGCATCCAGGATATAGGACATGTTGTTCCCGATCCCGGTGCACAAATACCGCGCGGTTCAGTCGTCCTCGCGTGATATCGTTCCGGAACGGGCGAGAATGTATGATTTCCGGAACGGGAAATCATACGAAAGAAATGCGACGCAAAAGGAGAATACCCTTTGATGTTTTGGCGTGAAGATGGCCTGCACCACAGACCGCTACATCCTGCTTCCCAGCGTCGTTCCGCTGTTGCGCTGCACCGTCGCGCCGTTTCATTGGCCGGGGCGGCGCCCCCGCCTGCCGCTGATTGGCTGCGTAACAGAACGTATGCGCTGTACTGCCTTTTACATAACTCAGAGAGAGATCGCTTTACACTGACAACCCTGCTATTTTTAAACACTGCAGGCCGAGAGACGTACATCTTATATGTTCTTTTTGATTGTTTTTTTTGTGTTATTTGTATTTTATTTTTGCATCTCACTTTCTAACTGTTTGGGTGATGTATGTTTAACGCGTGTTTCCAATGCCTTTACAACCTGAATAAAACCCTTTTGATAATAATTTCTAACATAAATGTATTCATACGAGGGTCAGGATGCCATTCAAATAAACAGTTTTACCTTAAGATTGTAAAAAAGTAAACTTTAAACCCAGTCAACGTGTCTTCTGTTGACCCCTGCGTGTCGACGTAAGTAACTGTTGACGTAAAGTGGGCGTTTCCTAAATGCGTTTTAAAGCGCGTGGCGGGACGCAGAGTGACGTTGAAAGACGTTGGTTTCGCTCGAGCAACGAAAAAATATCGATTTTTTTTTATTTAATTCAACGATAATCTCAATTATTTAAATGAATTAATAATCCTTAGTCACTATATTTATTACTTTAACCACACACCCGTAACACATTTCATTGCTTTAGGCTTAACTTTTATTTACAATAGTCTGACGAAATCTGTTATCTGAGAATGAACTGGGTCGGCGGGTCAAGGTGCGACCGTTCATACATATACATTATATATATACATTTACATTATATATATACATATACATATACATATACATTATATATATATACATATACATATACATCAGCTATGGAGAAGTTGTCGTAATGTTATAGTTGTACCTTAATGTAATACAGTTGTATCTTAATGTAATGATGTAATATAGTTGTACTAGGCCACAGTTGCCTACCAACTAGTTGTAGCCTACCAGTGTAGTCTAATTCTAATATATAGTTCACCACTAACTATAGTGTACTTTAATCAAGTTGTTATGTGCTTGGGGTGTCTTAGCCTTTTAAACATGATATATTTCTAATAAACATCCCGTTGAATGCACAGGAGTCGGTATATGATGAGATGTGATACCAAAAAGCAAAGGGTAAGTAAACTCACGAGAGAGAAAAGCAATTTGAAACCAGAGACTGAGCTTTTTTGCGTTATAAGTTTGAGGATTAAAACGAATAATAACTCTATAGTTTTGGACTTCAGGAGTTCTTTGAGAAGAAGAAGCTGAGCCGTAGGCTCCACACCCTGGGGATCCCCGTCCCGTCCTCGCCCGCGGGCAGCGGGTCCGGCAGCATGGACCTGGTCACTCTGTTCATAGTCAACCAGATCGCTGCCAAGAAGGAAGTCAAAGGTGAGAACTAGTCATCCATGAGTGTTTTTAGATGTATATGAACCCAGATACGCAGAGGGATACAATAAGACGGCACAAATTACTTTGGAAATGTGGGTGTCACAGCATAAAGTACACGATGGAAGTACATTCACATGTAGGGCATTTAGCAGACGCTTTTCTCTAAAGCGACTTAAAAGAAGTACATTTGTCAGAAGAAAGAAACAACAATATATCGCTGTCGGTACAGTAAGGATGTTCATAGACTCAAGCGCCAAGCACTAACAGTCGCTAGGTTAACCCATTCCCCGTATACACTAACCACCACTAGGTTAACCCATTCCCCGTATACACTAACCACCATTAGGTTAACCCATTCCCCGTATACACTAACCATCACTAGGTTAACCCATTCCTCGTATACACTAACCACCACTAGGTTAACCCATTCCCCATAGACACTAACCATCACTAGGTTAACCCATTCCCCGTATACACTAACCATCACTAGGTTAACCCATTCCCCGTATACACTAACCACCACTAGGTTAACCCATTCCCCGTATACACTAACCACCACTAGGTTAACCCATTCCCCGTATACACTAACCATCACTAGGTTAACCCATTTCCCCGTATACACTAACAGTCGCTAGGTTAACCCATTCCCCGTATACACTAACCACCACTAGGTTAACCCGTTCCCCGTATACACTAACCACCACTAGGTTAACCCATTCCCCGTATACACTAACCACCACTAGGTTAACCCATTCACCGTATACCACAAACAAAGAGATAGGCCTACTACTATATGCACACTATGAGAGGGTTGTGGGCTGTGATTCTAGACAAGCCTGTGGTGACGGTTCTGGGAGGTGGGAGAGGACTTCCCAGAAGCATGAAGAACCGACCGCTAGAGCTTCCCATGAGTCCAGGCCCTCCCTCACAGCTCAGCCTGTCAGAGAGCGAACCCTATTACAGGTATTAACGAGCTGAATGTCAGCCATGATCACATGGAAAATCATCTTTCATTTGCTCAAGTCACTGCATACAATAGTGCGGTTGCATTAATTTGACCCTCTGGTTGAAGTTAGGGTTAGCAATATATTTACATTTACATTTAGGGCATTAAGCAGACACTTTTATCCAAAGCGACTTTCAATAAGTACATTTGTCATAAGAAAGAGAAAACAATAATATATCACTGTTGGTACAGTAAGGATGTTCATAGAACCAAGCAGGCTATGCAGAGTCTAGGTGAACTCTGAACAAGTGAGCCTTGAACATACATACATTGCAATACATGCAATCTATGTGACTTTGAACTTCAAGATCTGTTGCAAGCGGTTGACCTGAAATAGTATCTTCTATAGTACATTATTTATGATCTTACTCAATGCTCAGTGTATACCAGCTTGTGTATTGATGTCAATATGTTTCTATTTTTTTTTTTTGTCCCATCCATTCGTTCCTTCCTCCTTAACTCCTTTCTACCTTCCCTATATCCTCCCCTCCTACCGTGTCTCCTAGTGTTCAGAGAGTGAAGAGGAGGAAACCCCTCATGTCAGATGCCTTCAGGTGTCAGCAGGTGAGCATATTGATACGTGGTACATACATGGCACATGTGTGATACATACCAGGCCAATGAAACATGTGGAGGCATTAGAGTCTCTGTCGTCTGCTCCATCCCCAGCTGTCCCCGGTGCCGGAGTCCAGCTTCTCAGACCACAGCTCCTCAGACCCGGTCCAGCACCACATCTCTCCTTTGCTCAGCCCCTTCTCCTCAGCCTGCTCTGCCTCCTCCAGACCAGGCCCTGGAGGTAGCTCACACTGTTTCCTCACTTCAACCACTTCAAGACAAGTTTACTACACGCAATTTCCTTTAGCAGTTGGGATTGGATTTTTCCATCTTATGAAACCAAGTCAACCATTTGACTTTTGACTGTAGGTATCGTATGCTGGGATGTGTTTGATGGTTTTGCTCACTGAGTTAGCCATCACAACAGAATGTAATGATATACGGTGATGTGCAGGATGAAACTGGCCTCTTTGTACTTTTACCGACTTTATGAAACTTGAGAATATATCAATTACAAAGTCGAGGACAGGAGCATGGAGAGTCAGATGTGTTGGTGTGGTGGTTTTTTGGTTTGGTGTTTCCAGGGCAACCAGACCTCCAGCATCGAAACCTGTCCCAACTCCATCCCTGCTCTCCATCTCCTCAAGCATGGACCACCTCAGACCTCCAGGACACCCAGGTACCGGGAGAACGCAATCCAGTTAGGGCCCCTACACCACCACCAGGTGTGAGGCTGCTTAGGCCCCTACACCACCACCAGGTGTGAGGCTGCTTAGGCCCCTAAACCACCACCAGGTGTGAGGCTGCTTAAAAGCCTGCCTGTAAGAGTCATCTCCAGTGGGAGTGTCCACCCAGATGGCAGAGGGATTAATCAGGTTTTTAAACGGCTGAAGTGACTAATCAACTGTCCACCAGGTTATGTAATAGGGCCTTCATAGGACTTCATATGGTGTGAAGAATAGAACAGTAGTGTTTTAGAGACCGGTCATACTTAGTGTTAAGGCTCTAGGGTTTGCTGCCCTGGACATATTTTCCTGAAGGTGTTCCCTACTCTTTCCTAGTCAAACAAACGGGATACAGTGTGTTTATATACATTATACACTAGTGATGTTTTTAATAATTTCATTATCATTTGTTTGGTTTCTAATGCCAAATTAGTTTTGGTTTTGTTTCCTAACGTTCCAACTGAGAGGCCCATAATGGTGTCTTCTGTGTTGAGTTCCGTCCCTTTTCCCAGCCCGGACCTTTGAGGGACGCGATCCAGTGGTCCTCAGGAGCCGCCACGCCCTGCTACCTCCCTGACCCCCAGTCGGTCTCCAGGGCCCTCTTCAGAAGCCCTCTCCCCCAGTGAGTGGGCCCTCTTTAGCCTCTGACTGGACGCTTTTATCCAAAGCGATTTACAATAAGAACATTTGTCAGAAGAAAGAGAAACAATATATCGCTGTCGGTACAGTAAGGATGTTCATAGAACCAAGTACTAAGTACCAAGTAGGTTAACCCATTCCCAGTATACAACAGAGATAGCTAGGATAAGATGCTACACAATGCTGCTAATTACTAAGTGCAAGGAAGTACAAAGTCACAATAAGTGCATAAGAGGGGTGTGTGGGGGGGGTAGGGGGGCTAACGTGTAGGTCCACCTCTTCCACAACACACACTGTCAACACTGAATCACTGTGAGCCAATCAGAATCCCAGGGAAAGGATGTGCACCACACCACACTCAGTAGGACAACGAGGTGATGACTGGTGGGGGCACCACGCAGGAGAGACTACTGTTCGATGGAGCCCTGGTCCTCTGCTCTGTGTTTACAGGGACGGCCCAGCCAGGGATCAACAAGGCTTCTCTAGTTTTTCAATCAGCCAATCAGAGGATAGGCTGCCTCTGCTCGGTTTCACCCTGGACCAATCAGAGACAGAGGAGCCGTTTGAGGAGGAGCTTTTCCGTGGATTTGGCAGGGAAGGTAGTCACCACTTTGGAAAAGTCTCTAAAAACACAAATTCATGTTTGGCTGTTTCTTTTAACTTTCCATTTGGTTTCAGCTTCTCATTTCCTGAGGTTGCAATCAGAAATTAATCTGAATGAGGAAACTCCTGCCCCTGTTTCCACCTTACAGTAAGCTTCTGAAACTTAATGTGGGAAACAAATATGTTTGCTTAGAGTCTTGCCTCCTGTTTAAAAGTGGATTGTGTCGTTCAGGAGCCCCAGAGATCCACAGAGAGCTAACTGCAAGGACAAAACCATAACACCGGTAGGCCTCTCACACGTACACAGCTTGGCTGCCCCAAAGTGGCTGTGATGGAGCACTACAACAACACAGCGAGTAAAAAGACCAGAAATCTAATTTTGGGTCCTTAGAAATTAACTCAAGCATTAAATGAAGACTGTTTTTCATAGAGTGTGTCTTATTGGATCTTCACAGATGCTTATTGGTTATTGTTGTTACTTAATACAACACAAAACAAGCCCAGAAGGATTGGTATACTGACAGACAGAATGGTAGAAAAAGGTGACATTCATACTCTTCATTAGTTTGTTCTGTTTTCTGCCTCATTTGTCAGTCGTCCAGCTGCACAAAGAGGAGCCCTGGTGAGTCTTAACGTCAGCCCCAATAACATCAGTTATATAACTAGGGAGTTCATGTGGTGATGGACAACAACCTTATTCTGTTTCCACACCTTCCAGCCTGCCTGGAATGTTCCCCCAGCTACTCTCCTATAGGCTGCTGCAGCAGCTCAGACTCTGAGAGTGTACGTTCAATATTTTATTAACATTATACAACTATTGACTCAGCGCTTTTGACAGTTCAGTTGTCTGAATGATATACTGGGAGCTGTAGATTGGATTGATTGGTGACTGAATTGTGATTGTTTGGTGATTGATTGCTGATTGATTGCTGATTCTTCCCCTGGTAGTGAACTGCTAAATGTTAAGCGCCACACTGCAGTCGTCTCCCTGTCAGCCCACAGGCTGCTGTTTTAAAAGCAGACGTGTGTTTCAGGACGCAGCCGACTGCCAGCTGTGTCTGCTGGCCGGATCCTCAAACACCTCGGAGGACGGGATCACCCTCAACAAGAGCTCCCAGTGGACCCCACAGGGCCCCCGCCCGGCCCGCCCCCCTACACCTCACACACCGACCCTAGGAGAGAGCTCAGACCAGCGGCCAGCGGACAGGCAGTCTGTCTCCGGCGACGGCAGAGAGCAGCCAGCGGCTCACCATGCCGCCGGACCACCGCCCCCGAGTGACCCCTTCAGACCCCCCGACACCAGGGACTCCGCAACGCAGACATGTGACGTCACAAACCGCCAGACGGCCGACGCTTCCACCCAATCGGCGGCGTGCGTCCCGGTCACCTGGTACGGCGCCGCTTCGACGGGCAGCGCACTACCGCCTCATGCCACGGGGGGGCAGACCCACTCCGGCGAGGACGGAGACGCGGCCCCGGGCGCGGGGCTGTCAGCGGGCTCCCAGAGAGGAGGAGACGATGGGCCGTGGAGGAGAGCCAGCAGAGAAGAAGGGCGTGGACACTACATTAGTGGTAATGCAATTAGACACGGCACTTTAACACGGAGGGGACAGCGGGTCGGGAGCGCCCCGCCCCTCTCAGCATGGATGACGGTCAGGGTCTTAATGGGCCAATTAACTCCTTCACTTCACCTCTCATTTGAATACACCACGGTTTATATTAGGAATCATAAGCAATCATCACCAGTAATCAGGGACTTGTAGTTTTGCACAGCTGGTAGTTGAGACATAGATTAGAGAATGATGAATGAATGGATGTGTTATTCGTGTCGTATTCAGTGTTTCAATAGTTTGTTATAGCCCATGTGGGATGGAGTCTTGTGTCATTTAAAATAAGTTATATATATATAAGCACCATAAGAGCTGATATATGATACCGTTTTAGAACCCATTTGATTTGAAACTATTAGAAACTAAAAGAACCAGGAGGACAGAAGGTGTTTACAGGATGTGTTAGGTGTGCTATCCAGTGTGTTGGTTTGTTCTGGTCCACTATGAACGGCCATGTGTTCTGGTCTCCTTACAGAGAGAGGACCGAAGCTCAGAGGAGGAGGAGGAGGAGCAGGAGAAGGAGCAGGAGGACTAGGAGCAGGAGGAGGAAGAGGAGCAGGAGGAGGAGGAAGAGAAGCAGGAGGAGGGGGAGGAAGAGCAGGAGAAGGAGCAGGAGGACTAGGAGCAGGAGGAGGAAGAGGAGCAGGTGGAGGAGGAAGTGAAGCAGGAGGAGGGGGAGGAAGAGCAGGAGAAGGAGGAGGAAGAGCAGGAGGGGGAGGAGGAGGAGGAGAAGCAGGAGGTGGGGGAGGAAGAGCAGGAGAAGGAGGAGGAAGAGCAGGAGGAGGAGGGGGAGGAGGAGGAGGAAGAGAAGCAGGAGGTGTGGGAGGAGGAGCAGGAGGAGGGAGGACAGCCTGTGTTGCAGCTCCTCCAGTGAAGGAGGTGACCTCTGGAAAGGTGATGGAGCGGTCGGAGGAGGTGGAGACCCTGCAGGAGATCGCTGACATCCTGCTCATGTTGAGGCAGAGGAAGCGGGAGGGGTGAGGACTGGTGAAGAGGCTTTATTTACAGGTCTGGTCGCCCACGTGTTGAAACAAGCTCTCTGTAACTCTTCAAACAGGGCTCACGGCTCATGTGTTAATTGTTCTTCATGCAGTAAGCCAAATAAAACTGCATATTTTTGGGTTGTTTATTTAAAGTTTATTTATTTCCTCATGTATTTATTCAAGTGTGTCCATGAATATATATTACGTTTTGTATACTATAAAGAATAGCAAAAACTTGAACAAGAATCAAATATACTATATATACTATACAGCAACATATTTGTCTATGAAAACTCATAAACTGTAGAACCACGTTTGTTTTACATAGAAAAACAAAATGGCCACTATGAACATACACACACACACATTTAGAAAAGAGCGAACTGAAGCCAACACAAGACAGAATCTGAGTAGGTCCTAGTTTGGACGGAAACACTACAAAGTAATGATAACGTATATCCGATCAAACATCCATTGCACGTGTTGGTGTGACATTAACGAGTCTCAAAACGAATCCACTCTCCATACAAAACTAGTCGGTTGCTGTTTAATCAAAATACTTTTCAAAAGAATACCTTGACATTTGAAATGTCCCTTTTGTGAATTTAATTTTACTTTGGTATATCATCTAAAATGATGTTCTGTCCAGTGGTGGACAGAAAATCATTAATAAGTGACCGTAAAGTAAATATATTTGATATAATAGAAATATTAATAATCAAACTACAGTTTAAAATGTCAAGGTAATACTTTTACTTAAATCCTCTCAAAATAC
>NC_140288.1:11981975-11996975 GCF_964030765.1 Micromesistius poutassou
ACCCACAGCCACAGAGGATTCAGGTGCTCAGATATGATTGACTGTGAGATGCAAGCCACCGCAGCTACGCTGTGAGAGTGGGAGGGGTTTAGTGTGAGTGGGAGTGTATTTCTGAGAGGGGGAGGGGTTTAGTGTGAGTGGGAGGGGTTTAGTGAGAGTGGGAGGGGTTTAGTGTGAGTGGGAGGGTTTTAGTGTGAGTGGGAGGGGTTTAGTGTGAGTGGGAGTGTGTTTATGAGAGGGGGAGGGGTTTAGTGTGAGTGGGAGTGTGTTTCTGAGAGGGGGAGGGGTTTATTGTGAGTGGGAGGGATTTTTGGATAGTGGGGAGGGGTTAAGGGACTGTGGGAGAGGTTGAGGGTGAGTGGGAGT
Source organism: Micromesistius poutassou (assembly GCF_964030765.1). Lineage (NCBI taxonomy): Eukaryota > Metazoa > Chordata > Actinopteri > Gadiformes > Gadidae > Micromesistius > Micromesistius poutassou. The sequence continues at coordinate 11,982,342 of NC_140288.1, forward strand.
GGTTTTGGAATAGTGGGAGGGGTTTAGGGAGTGTCCATAGTAAGATTATTGCGGATTATAGATGCTTGCGGGAACGCGGACACGGAAAGCATCAATTTGCCTTTATTCTGCCCCCGACCATGTGACTCACCTGGCCTGACTCCGCCCCCACCATGTGACTCACCTGGCCTGACTCCGCCCCCACCATGTGACTCACCTGCCCCACGCGGCTCTCTCGGTGGACGCCATGTTGACCGGAACGCAGGAGGAGGCGAAGAGCGCCGAGCTGTTGTCACGGTAACAGAAGCCACAACCGGGGTCCAGCATGCACTGCTCACACACCCTGTAGACAGACAGACAGACGGCAGGCAGACAGACAGACAGGCAGACAGACAGAGAGACAGAAGGACAGGCAGCGATCGAGTTTTAATCGTGCTGTTTTGAAAAACAGCACGAGATGTGAGTCACTAATTGTGTGTGTGTGTGTGTGTGTGTGTATGTGTGTGTGTGTGTGTGTGTGTGTGTGTGTGTGTGGGTGTATGTGTGTGTGTGTGTGTGTGTGTGTGTGTGTGTGTGTGTGTGTGTGGGTGTGCGTGTGTGTGTGCGTGTGTGTGTGTGTGTGTGCATGTATGTGTGTGTGTGTGTGTGTGTGGGTGTGTGGGTGTGCGTGTGTGTGTGGGTGTGTGGGTGTGCGTGTGTGTGTGTGTGTGTGGGTGTGTGTGCGAGCGAACGACTGAGTTGGTGAGAGTGAAAGAGAGAGAGAGAGAGAGACAGAGAGAGAGAGACAGAGAGAGAGAGACAGAGAGAGCATGTTGTTCTGATGTCCTCCATGACAGAACAGCCCTGCTGGTATTAGATGGTTCGTCTGCTCGCTCAATCAATACACTCAACCAACAGTCAACCAGCAAATCATTCATTCAGTCATTTAATCAATCAGTCAGTCAGCAGAGCACAAAACAACCCTGTTGTGTTCTGTTGTGTTCTGTAATGGCATCGACCATCACCGAATCTAAGGAATAATTCACCCCAAAGATATTCTAAGATCTTTTACTTTGCAGCAGACATAAAGTCATGACTATTGAAAAGTGTGTTAGCCTTCATTCTCAGGCTGCTTAAAAGCTTTTTTTTCTTTAAACAACATCATTGTACATTTAATTGAAATGTACGTTTAGACAAATAAAATGAGGAATTACGCAATTTCAATGCCAATCATACATTCCCATATTGAAGGTTTGTTGCATTGTAATACAAATACCAAACCATATTCCTGTATATATATATATACATATATATATATATATAATATATAACACGTAAGGCATGACCTCTACTGGCAGTCGACGTGATGTATAGGAAGACGTTAGCATGCTAGTGGGCAACTCCTCTCCAGCACCTCCTTCTGCGTTGGGCCGTATCTATCTCCTCTATCTCCTCTATCTCCTCTATCTCCTCAACCGGCTCCGACTAACAACACGACACGTCACTTGCACCAGCTGCTGCAACTACTTCTAAGAACCCGTTGATAGCTGTCACCTCTGATAGCGCTGGTGGCTGGCAGCTGTCAACCGTCGCGCCGGTCGGACGGCGCTGTGTGACGGCGCTGTGTGACGGCTCGTGGGTCCAGGGCGTTTTCACACCGCGTCACACGACGTGAGGCCTGGCGTCATCCGGAGAAACGCCCTGACCCTCCTGCTCTCAGTCCGAGCAGCGTTTTGAATTAAGAGTCTTTATTCAAATGCACGTTCGATTTGGAGCCTGTTCTGTTGTGACAGGAAGTACAGACCACAGATGGGAAGAGCAGACCACAGACAGGGAGTACAGACCACAGACAGGAAGTACAGACCACAGACAGGGAGTACAAACCACGGACAGGGAGTACAGACGACAGATAGGAAGTACAGACAGGGCACTTCCTGCAGCGGCGAGCTCTACTCACTGGTACTTGACGCAGCTGGAGTTGGCCAGGGCGGGGTCGGAGGGGTGAAAGGTCACGGGGGGCGTGTGCTGGGCAGAGAGGAGGAAGCCCACCGCCAGCAGAACCAAGCTCACGCACGTTCCTGTCCAACGACACAGAACCTCATTTACTATCTAACCCCACACAGAACCTCATTTACTATCCAACCCCACACAGAACCTCATTTACTATCTAACCCCACACAGAACCTAATTTACTATCTAACCCCACACAGAACCTCATTTACTATCTAACCCCACACAGAACCTAATTTACTATCTAACCCCACACAGAACCTCATTTACTATCTAACCCCACACAGAACCTCATTTACTATCTAACCCCACACAGAACCTCATTTACTATCTAACCCCACACAGAACCTCATTTACTATCTAACCCCACACAGAACCTCATTTACTATCTAACCCCACACAGAACCTCATTTACTATCCAACCCCTCCGGGCTACACTGAAAATCCTGCCTGGAGACACCGTGAGCCTGACGCCATCTTGCCAATATATTTGCCCAGAGGGCGACCAAAGATCACTCCTCTGTGCCTCAGATCACTCCTCTGTGCAATAGATCACTCCTCTGTGCAATAGATCACTCCTCTGTGCCATAGATCACTCCTCTGTGCCATACATACATCACTCCTCTGTGCCTCAGATCACTCCTCTGAGCATCAGACGATCAGAGTTGTCCCCGGTAACGAGCACTGAGCTGTCACTCAGCACTGAGCTGTCACTAGCATTCAGCCGTCAAGACCTGCAGCTCAGCTACAGCTGGGACGGAGCCATCGGAGGCTGTGCTTCCAGCCGGTTTAACGGTGAACATTCACTCTGTATACACAGACCTCTCTGAGGAGTGACTCCATGTCTCAAGGAGTGACTCCATGACTCAAGGAGTGACTCCATGTCTCAAGGAGTGACTCCATGACTCAAGGAGTGACTCCATGTCTCAAGGAGTGACTCCATGACTCAAGGAGTGACTCTATGACTCAAGGAGTGACTCTATGACTCAAAAGGTGGATTTATTTTTTGTTGTACAATCAATAGTCAATACCCATCAATCAATAGTGAATAACCAATCATTTACATTAAGGGCATTTGGCAGCTTTTATCCAAAGCCACAAGTACATTTCTCAGTATCAACCAATAAATCAATAAAAATAAACATACAAAAGTATGACCATTTCATAGACAATGAATGAACTCTGATCTTACCTCTGTGGGTGAGCTTCTCCATGGCTGCGTTCCCCACTCGCAGACCAATCAATAATCAATAATCAGTGACCCCTGACCCACGGCGGGCGTCTCACCCGTCAGGCTGCCCAGGGTCAGCTTCCTGCGGCCCACGCGCTCCACGAGCCACACCCCCAGCAGCGTGAACAGGAAGTTGGTGAGCGCCGTCAGCCACGACAGCCAGATGGCCGCCCGGTCGTCACGGATACCGGACATCTGGAGGATGGTGGCGCTGTAGTACCTGGAGGGACGGACGGACAGACAGACAGACAGACAGGCAGACAGACAGACAGACAGACAGACAGACAGACAGACAGACAGACAGACAGGCAGGCAGACCGACAGACAAACAGGTAGACAGACAGACAGACAGGTAGACAGACAGACAGACAGACAGGCAGACAGGCAGACAGGCAGACAGATTAGGACTGGTTAGATCCATTCATTCAATGGCAGGTAGACTGCATACATTGGGGATCAAACCCAGAACCTTCGAGCTGGGAATCAAACTCTCGAACCCCTCCACTGTCTTGCCAAGATCAGGGGGGGAAGGTGATCAGTGGTGGAACCAACAACCATCAGTTTCCAGGCGACCGGTAACACCTTCAGCTAACGTCACTAGCTAAGACGTTGTGGGGGCTATAATACATTATAGCGTGATGAGACAACAAACATATTGCTACAACTGATCACCGGACGCAAGAGCTTTGACGCTAGGAGCTCAGCTATTGGCTACCGCTACAGCTAGCGAGCTAGTCCCGTGTTTTTGGGGGCGTGGCTTTGGAGGGAGGGCTGGGATGTTAGAAGGATACTTAATAGAATCAGGCTTACTCTGGCTGGTTTCTCCTAATTGTATGCCCTAGATTTAATAAACCATTTGGAAACGTTGTGTTGAAATGTACACCTCCTCCGTAATGGGGCATGCGTTATTCAAAATGGAGGAGAGAGTCGGGCGAGAGCAACACTTTAAAGCGTTCTCCTGCACCTTTGATTACAGCAGCAGCACGGCCACTACAACCGCCGCCTCTTTAAATACCGACCGCTCATTGGCTAATTAGCCAATCAAGCAGAAATAGCCCGCCCCCGCAGGGCCTCTCTGGGGCTCTGTAATTACACCGCTCTCCCAGAATCCTCGGCTCCCCAGCTCCCCGGATTAATGTTCATCAACATCACCCCCAGACCCCCAGACCCCCCGGTACACATGCCCACACACACGCATGCACACACACACACACACATGCACACACACACACACACATGCCCACACACACACACACACACACACACATGCACAGAAACATGTGTGCCCACACACACATGCGTGCACACACATGCGCATGCACACCAGTGGTGAGCGGGGGCCAGAGACGCAAGGCACACACACACACACACACACACACACACACAGGCCCCCCTTCACACACACCCCTCCCACCTGTAGAGTGACCAGACATGCAAAATTTGGCCAACAAGGCAAATTCAATTCTCCCAAAACACATGCAGCACTGTGAGCCCCCCCCCCCCCCCTCTATCCTGGAGGTAAAGTGGGTGGTTCCAGAGAGCAGGAGAGACTTGTGATGATCACATTCAGGCAGCATTTCAGCATAGATCCACATATAGAACAAATCCCAGAGGCACCCATTGTTTACACCCGATCAACACACGCATGCACGCACGCACACACTCACGCACGCACACACACAAAAACACACACATGGGTACTCACACACACATAATGACACACACATGGGTATGCAGGCACAAACAATAACACACACATGGGTATATGCACAAACACACAATAACACACACGGGAACGCGTGCACACACCCAACCCACACGCCTTCTCTCTCTCTCCGTGTAAAGATTAGATTAAAGGGAAAGACGCAAAATAATGTTTTCCAAGTTGTGTTTCTAGAACAGTCTCTAGAGACGTGAAAAGGAAACACAGCGCTGCTGCGCTCTAGTCTCTGTGGTTCATGTATCCACTGTTCATCCAGTCTCTATGGCCTCCTCTACCCAAACAATAGGGTTCCCATTATTTTCTTGTCATGCCTTCAAATATGAACCAGTATTCAGGCTCCGCTGCTCTGGGCTTTAAATACGCCCGGTGTATTCATGGACGAGGACTCTTATGTAACTCATCACGGCTCTCAGGAGTCCCAGCCAGCACTAAAACCAACGGAGAACTGATACGCCACCATTTGTTGAACACACAACCCCGGATCTCGTCCCAGATCACCTCAATCTATAAGAAACGTTCAAGTAAAACATATAACCCTCCATCATTTTGTATTTTTAATTGCTATAAAAAAATGATGCATGATGTATGTATGTATGATGTATGTAAATATACATACATTAAGCATTTACAGATCCTGATCTATTCTAAAATACCTTCACAAAAGATATATAGAACTAAATGAATGTTGCTCAACCGATAAAAATACATTCAAAGCATATTCATGTTCATCATTCAAAGACATATCGGTCAACATTTACTGGAACAGACTGGTGAGATTTAAATGTATTTTTCAAAATGTGTTTTCATCGGCCCAGATTTGTTCCATCACGTGTGTTCGGTGAGGGATGACTGCAGGCTGCTTCAGAGCTCAGCACCATCCATATAGAAGCTATAGATAGCTCTCCCCTGGTTCTCCCCGGTACTCAAACTACCACACATCACACCCACAGGCAAAGACCCATCAACACCTAAAAATACACCACTGGAGACCACTGAGATGGATCTATAGAGCTGCAGACAGAGGTAGACATATAGATCTTTAGAGCTGTAGAAAGAGGTAGATATAGAGATACATAGAGCTATAGATAAATAGAGCTGCCTGAATCCACACCTAAAAATACAGACATAGCTATCTCTATATCTAACTGCTCTCTCTCTAAAAGTATAACAAAGTTACTGTTGGTCGTAACCATGGGGATAACACCTCCCCATCCTTCCTCAGCCTCCCAGAGCCAAGATGGCTGCCCTTCATGGAGGTCAAGTTGAGCTAAAAGCCCCTTCTCTACCGCCCTCGGAACAGGGGGGAACTGAGGTGGCTGTTTCCCTGTGCCGCCCCCCCCCCCCCCCCCCTCGGTCCTCCATCAAGGGCCCCTCACTCCTTTCATCACTGTCAGGTGGTCCAGGTGAGCCCCTTTCAGCCTCATTAGGCGTAAACCGGCGCCACAGCCATCTGACGCCAGGACACAGCGGGAGTGGAAGGATCCATTTGCACCTGAAGTAATGGTCATGGACCGTCATGTTCTGGAGTGAATCCCACCCAGTGCTATCGGTCGGTACGTCCGTCTAACGCCTGACGAGTGTCTGTGTCGGTGTCACCGTTTGATACCGATACAGGGACGTTGGAGCAAAGATATAGGGGCTTCAGTCTGAGACGCTAGGCGCTTGTATCACTTTGTCAGAGCATTGGATTTACTGAACTGTGCCAGGAGAGAATTTCCACAAATAAAAGCTTGTCAAATAAATTGCCTGCCCTAGCTTTAATCCATCAAGAATTCATAGAGCCCTGGTGAGGTGTGATTAGGCTGACATTTTACTGTCTGCCTTGTTTAGCAGACGCTTTTATCTGAAGTGAATTTGAGACACTTGTCAGTAAGGAGCAGGTAGGGGTGAGGCCATCGTACAAAAGAACCCTGCAGGCAGACCCGCGGGCATCAGGGAGCAAACCCAGGACCACAGCCACCAAAATATCCTTTCCACCAAACGCAGATTGAGTTCTCTCTGAGCGGAGGACGGGAGCGTGCACCGACTGACACTAGAATTCGTTACAGTTTTCTTCCCTCAAAACGAGAGCGAACCTCTCTAATATATAACAGCTTCCAGTAGCAGCAAAGTGCTCACAGCCGAGCAGCAACATAATGACAGAGAGGAGAAACGCGGTAGAAATAAACACGCAGGAATAGTGCATGCAAGTGCAGGCACGCACAAACACACACACACACACACACACACACACACACACACACACACACACACCTCACACACACACTTTCAGACAGCTCTTAGAGAATCAATCATTCCCAACTCATGAAATGAAGCAGATTTATGCCGAGTCACACCATCAAAATCCCTCACTCACAGGGAGGCAAGTATTGACACACAAGCGCACACGCACACACACAACCACACACACACACACACACACACACACGTGCGCACACACACATATGCACGCATACACACACACACACACACACACACACACACACACACACTCGTGTGCACACGCACATGCACACACATGCACACACACACACACACACACACACGCGCACACGCACACACACACACAGCCTGAAGGAACATTATGTAACATTATGTAAATAAAAGTTTGTCATCGCTCATTACAGAAAAATATGTGCTTGCCTAAAGCGATACACACAGACACACTCAAATGCAGACACACTCAAAGACGGGCGTACACACACCGTTTCCTTCCATTGTGGGATAATCACGGTGGTCTTACCTGGACAGGTGTCTGTACAGGTACCTGTCGCTATCTGTACAGGTAAAGAAACTACCGGTAACCCCCCCTGTACAGTTAAACAACCTGTACCTATACATGTAGAATATTCCACAGGTAATCACACTTTGCTAACCACAGGTTTACGTTCATTTCCATTGAAATGTAAACAGGGTTTCAAATAAACGCACAACCTTGCAGAGACAAATATGGGCGTGGCTGCTTGGATTATCTCTCTTCCCCAACCATCATCTCCTCCTCCTCTCCACCTCTATCATCTCATCACCTCCTCTCTGCTCCAACGTGTGTGTGTACATGTGTGTGTGCGTGCGTGCGTGCGTGCGTGTGTGTATGTCTGTGCGCGTGTGTGTGTGTGTGTGTGTGTGTGGAAGAATAAATGTGACACAGCTGCATTCATTATAAAAATGGGCCAGATCCCAGGAGGGACTCAAGCCACACACACACACACACACACACACACACACACACACACACACACACACACACACACACACACACACACACACACACACACACACACACACACACACACACACACACGTGTGAATCCTGGTACATTGGAACAACAGCTTGGACTCATCCACTATGACAGTACAGTAGAGTAACCATGGTAAATGGACTGCATTTATAGAGCGCTTTTCTAACCAGTGGCCACTCAAAGTGCTTTACAATACCGTCTAACATTCACAGATTCATTCACACATTCACACACCGACGGCGGAGTCAGCCACGCAAAGCGGCAGCCAGTCAGGGCGAGGCGTCTCGCTCAGGGACACCTTGACACTCAGCTAGGAGGAGCCGGGGATCGAACCAGCGACCTTCCGGTTACCAGCCAACCCGCTCCACCTCCGGAGCCACATGCCGCCCTGATGGGCGCTGGCGTTCCCTTGTTGTTTCTCTTTCTTCTGACAAACGTTCTTATTGTAAGTCGCTCTGGATAAAAGCGTCTGCTAAGCGCCCCGAATGCAAAGGTGATCTTTTGTGCCCGCATGGTGCCCACGCAGAGTCACATGGGCACCGCTTGGTTCCGCGTCACCGGTTCCATTCAGGGCTCAAAGGGTTTGTTTTTCAGCTGTTTGCTTTTGGACAGTGTTACACCGTCGTTAATCGTCCTAATGATCCGTTTATCACGATGAGCCCAGGCTGGCAAACCTCCTACTGAGGACCAGGGGAGCACGGTGGAGGGTCTGGGTCTTCTTACTGGGGCAGTAAGAAGTGTTCTGCTTCTGCTGAAGTCTCCATGTTTTGATTCTATCACACGCTAGGCTATCACACGCTAAGCTATCACATGCTAGGCTATCACGTGTCAGGCTAGCACATGCTAGACTAGCCTGTGTTCACCCTAGTGTGTCTGTATGTGCGTGCGTGAACCAACTTTTGTTATTTCCCGTCGTGAATATGTATGATGTCGTTTCGTAACTGTGAATAAACTTGTAGCTGTGAACTCGAGTCCTCCCTCTCTCCTTCCCTCTCTCTCGCTCCCTCTGATATTCCTGTGACTCCATCACACCTGCGGTCTCTGTCTGGAATGAGATTCGATCCAGTCCACAAATAACCACCCTCCGACCCTTCAGCTCTGTCCCTCGTTCTGTCCGTCCGTCTGCTCTCGCCAGCCATACGTTTCACCCCTGATCCATCCTTCATGTCCTGTCAACACGTAGGCACGTGTACCAACACAGAATCACACACACACACACATGCACACACACACACACACACACACGACACGCACACACATACACACACACACACACACACAGATGACCTTTGCATGCTATCTTATGCGGCTAATCGAATCAAGATGATCCATGCAGCTAATAGGGAAGAATCGTACCCTGACTAGCACGACAGCTAACATGGCTACGTCCGATAGCAACAGGCTCTTCATACATGGAAAGGGGGAAAGAGAGAGAGAGAGAGAGATAAAGAGAGACAGAAATAGAGATAGAGATAGAACGAAAAAGAGAGGGACAGATGATAAAGTGGGGAGAGCGAAAGAGAGACAGAAATAGATAGAGCGAAAGAGAAAGAGAGAGACAGATTGAGAGAGAGTGGGAGAGGGAGAGAGCTATTTTTAGGATTATTGTTGCTCTTAATATCATTAATTTTTTGTCTGTCTATTTGCACATGCTTTGGCAATCCAAATGCTGGATTCCCGCGCCAATTCAGCTTTCTGAATGGAAATCGGATTTAAATTAAAACAAGACCTGTTAGGCAGAGGAGAAAAAGAGAGAAAAATATTGGAACAAAAGTCTTCCATTTATTCCAAGAGGGCAAAAATACCAAAGCAAATACGAGATTGGTTTCATCTCATTACCTAGAGACAGACACAGAGCCGACCAATCAGCTTTGAGCACAACCAGGCACGCACACACACACACACACACACACACACACACACACACACACACACACACAGTCTACTCAAACACACAGACAGTCGCCAACAGTTCTATTCATTTATCCATTGACTGGTAGACAAACCAGAAACCCAGGAAATAAAACACAGACAGACGAGCAAACTAGACTCCTCCGGGACGTCAACGCGAGGCGAACCTCGGCTGTGAACGCACACGTTAATGACCAACGCGCCTGCCTGTCTCCGACGTTTGTTGTCATGTTTACTGAGCGTTCAGGGAAAGCTCCTGCTAGGTCTCAAATAAAAACGTGTCTGGCAGACCAGACCCAGAGGAACAACCTGATCCACACGGCCCGCTAACCCGGTAGCTTAGCTTTAGCTCTGATCCACACCGCCCGCTACCTCGGTAGCTTAGCTTTAGCTCTGATCCACACCGCCCGCTACCCCGGTAGCTTAGCTTTAGCTCTGATCCACACCGCCCGCTACCTCGGTAGCTTAGCTTTAGCTCTGATCCACACCGCCCGCTACCCTGGTAGCTTAGCTTTAGCTTTGATCCACACCGCCCGCTACCTCGGTAGCTTAGCTTTAGCTCTGATCGTGTTCCTGGGATGCGGGGGATGTGACTCTTATTCAGAAGGCCTTACCGTGTCGGTCAGTGGGAAACAGTTTCTTTAATTTTTACATTTACATTTAGGGTCTTTAGCAGACGCTTTAATCCAAAGCGATTTACATTTCAGAAGAAAGAGAAACAACAATATATCGCTGTCGGCACAGTCAGGACGTTCATAGAACCAAGTGCCAAGCACTAACGAGCACTAACAATCACTTGGTTAACCCATTCCCCGTGTACAGCAAAGATAGCTTGGATATGGTGGTACACAAATAAGTACTACAACTACATATAACACACAAACAGTGCGCACATTAAGTGCCAGGACGTACAACATACAATAAGTAGGAGGGGTAGGAGGGGGTGGCTATGTATCTTTCACAGCGACAATGGCCTCAGGAAAGGGGATTTGTATGAGGGGGACAGTGTAGTCTAGTGGCGAGGTGTGCCCGGGTATGGCCCGCAGGAGAGAGGACCTGGGTCGATCCCCTAGGTCCGCAGTCCACCTGTAGCCATCCCCGAGCAAGATGTCTTCACCTTACAGGCTCCTGAATGACTGTGTGCATCTGTGTTGCTTTGCATGAAATCGTCTGCTAAATAATCCCCATAAACAAGTTTGTTCATTCCTCCAAGTATGGCTTGGAGTTGTACAACAGGTGTGTACGTATATTCCTACCTTGATTATGGATACTATTAGTATTTGATTTGTATTTGATTTGTATTTGTATTTGATTATTATTTTCTTCTATTTTATTGAGTACTCGTGGTGAGTTCACAAGGATCTTAGAAGAAACTCGCAGACTGAAGGTGTTACCCTGGAGACTGCGACACAGCGACAAAGCGACAAAGCGAAGGTCAATCAGAACGATGAAAACATTCACTCTATCAAATAAAACTGCTATCACACACACACACACACACACACACACACACACACACACACACACACACACATATACAGTATGTATATATATAGTCGACTTGATGACCTAATGTGACGTTACTACCTTGCTGCATGGCAGCAATATTTCTAGTCGTTTAAACTAGTTATAAATTATTTTATCTTATGTACACCGTCACATTTTTCCGAAGACTTTCAATTTCCTTTTCAAGTCTCACCTTTCACCAGAACACGTCCACACTTTGATTTGGCTGAACAGAAGTGAGTAAGTAGTACCCCTTTGTTGCATAATTCAACTGTTAAATGACGTCAGTAAATGTCATCGTTATTGTTATGGTGTTATTGTAGTAATTCTGATGATGTTTCTTTTACAGCAGCAGAATACTGGTTTCAAGAGTTGTTTTCATGTTTTGCATGATACTGTGCAATGGTCAAAATGCAAGCCGAGTTTTGACAGTTTCTCTTACTTCAATAAGAGCCTGCTAGTCGTTTAAAACACGTCCGGGAAATCAGTTGCTTGGCACATCCCTACACTCAACTTTTACATCATAAATGCATTTTATATATTCCTGTCCAGGTTGTGTGAAGCTTTAATGGCAGGAAGCAGCAGTGACACAAAATCAAATTGCACGCACAATCACCTCCTCATCAATCACCCTCAAACGCCATTTCCTGATTTAAACGGTTAATAAAATGAAACAGTTTGAAAATAACCTTCTGTTAACACTTATGCTAGCGTCCGCAAACACTAGCCGGTCAGAGCAGGGGAGAGAGAGAGAGAGAGAGAGAGAGAGAGAGAGAGAGAGAGAGAGAGAGAGACTGTTGTCGGCTCTGTTCGTCAAAATCATAGCAGATGACAAGCCCGGTTGCCGTGTCAACGGCTGGTCGGATCGCAGGCAGAGAGAGATTTTGGAACTCGGCACATGTTAGTCTTTTTACACGGTTGACTTTTCTGACAGGTAGTATTTACCTGTCGCCAAGGCAACACACACAAACGAGTACACAAGCAGCTTTGGGGAGATGGTAGTAAGGAGAGGATGCATGACGGGGGAGGAGATAAGAAGATAAGGAAGGAGAGAAGATGAAGTGAGAGAGAGGATGAGCGAGCAGAGAAGACTGGAGAATCACATACCGCTATATACTTCACCCCTCCACCCCTCTCCTCATACTCCCCTCTCCCTCTCCCTCTCTGTCTCTGTCTCTTTCCGTCACATGCTGACCATGTCTCACCTCTCAGTCCCCCCTCTCCCCCCCTCCCCTCTGGGAGCAGCTGAGCCAACCAATTAGAGGTGATGGAGGCTCTCGTGGGACTGTGGTGCCTTTTACTGGTCAGGACTGTGGTGCCTTTTACTGGTCAGACTGGCTCCTTTTACTGGTCAGGACTGTGGTGCCTTTTACTGGTCAAGGCAGACTGACTGGCTTGGTGACTGTCTAAGGGACGGCTGACTGACTGACTGACTGACTGAGTGAATGACTATTTGCCTGTTTGTCCGACTGGGTGCCCCCCGTGAAGGTGGACGTGGCTGAGGCTCATGCCAAAGTGTCAGCGTTCACGTTTGTGTTTTCATCCTCAGGCACCGGGCTCTCCTCCCTGGCCTGGTTCTCCATCCCGCCATTCCTCTGAGACGTCTGAGCCGCCTCACTGAGATCAGACGGGCGGACGGACAGACGGACAGCTCCTCATGAGCGGGTGGAAGGACGGGGAGGTGAGAGAGCAGGAGGAGTCGCCCAGAGGGAACAGGGAGGAGGAGGTGTCGAAGGAGGAGGAGGAGGTGTCGAAGGAGGAGGAGGAGGTGTCGGTGGAGGTGCGGCGTGTGAGTAAGGAGCTGAGGAGATTAACGCAAAGTTCACGCGGCGTGACACGAGCGTTGCTCGGCAACCTTCCGGTGTGTTGGATCACAACCCTTCATCTCTGCTCACCACAACCAGAGCGCTGACGTAGGGCGCCCTGAGGACTTCTGGCGCCGCGGGGAACATGAGTCATTCGTGTCTGCGTTCCTGTTTATTTGTGACATTTAATTGAATTAACTTAAATAACACATAAATGAATTAGTAAGGGATAATCACCTCAAGGCAGGGCGATAAACAGTTTGATACGCCCGGCTGGTGGATGGTAACCTTCCACCAGCCGGGCGTATCAAACTGTTTATCGCCCTGCCTTGAGGTGATCATCCCGTTTATTCTACTTCTTGCTTGCCAACATAATAAAACAATTCAAATACTTTAATAATTCAGCTTTTTTTTTTCTTCATCTCCCTCAAAAAGTAGTCCCCTTTAGAACTACAGTGAATAACGTTAGCTCAGCTGTAGCTCATTAGTTTCTATAGCAACCACACAAGGCTGCATCTGATCACTAGTTTAATAACCTAGTCGCTACATTGTATCTCTCTTGTGAAACCATGCATTGACTGACCCTCCGGTAGATTTCCGACACATTTTAGAAACTTTTTTAAACAAGGTTTATTTTTACAATGGACCTCATGTTTGAAATTTCTGTGATAGAAAAAAAATCCAAGCGGCGTATTGATCTACTATTTGATGACGCTGCGTTCAGTCAGCGGGCAACCTGCCGGGTTAATGCCCTCCTCCCAGCCAATCAGAACCAAGCATTCTTAAACAAAGGAGAATAAAGTCAATTAACCAAACCACATTGTGTCGACCTATAGTTAAACCGCAGCAATCAATGCATTCACATGCAATGTGCTAGCCTAGCATGTGCTAGTCTAGCATGTCATCATAGCCTAGCATGAGATAGCCTGGCATGTGATAGCCTGGCATGTGATAGCCTAGCATGTGATAGCCTAGCATGTGATAGCCTAGCGTGTGATAGCCTGGCATGTGATAGCCTAGCATGTGATAGCCTGGCATGTGATAGTCTAGCATGTGATAGCCTAGCATGTGATAGCCTGGCATGTGATAGCCTGCATGTGATAGCCTGGCATGTGATAGCCTAGCATGTGATAGCCTAGCATGTGATAGCCTAGCATGTGATAGCCTGGCATGTGATAGCCTAGCATGTGATAGCCTGGCATGTGATAGCCTAGCATGTGATAGCCTAGCATGTGATGTGTGTGTGTAGTG
>NC_140288.1:12001975-12024475 GCF_964030765.1 Micromesistius poutassou
CACCTTTCCTCCCTCCTCCATAATCTATCACCCTCAGATGATGTTAGATGGTGGAGCTGTAGTCTCCTGTAATCCTATAGGGGAACATTCTGCTCCAGGGATGAACATGAAATAAGATCTGATCTGAGGCGGAAACCAAACAGACATTAGACCTGTTGGCCTGTTGTTAGACTGACTGACAGTCTGGTAGACTCTGACAGACTCATCTGACAGACTCATCTGACAGACTCATCTGTAAGACTGTTAGACTCTGTTAGACTCTGTTAGACTCTGTTAGACTCTGTTAGACTCATGTATTAGACTCTGTTAGACTGTTATCTGAGTCATCTGTTGGACCCTGTTAGAATCGTCTGTTAAGATTCATATCTACTTTTGTTTGGACCGAGTTCTGAGCGACTCGGCTCAGCCAATCAGCCGTCACTCTGCGTTCCAGAACCTTCTGGAACAGTCTGCCCGCCTTGTGAATTAGGCTGGCTTCGAGAAGTGCTGTACCCAATCATTTAGTCCACTCTAAACCACACCTCCCCGCCCCCCAAAGACGACCACTCTACCCCACTAGACCACCGCTAACGGACCCCCGCTGCAGCACTCAGAGACTCATTAAAAACATGCTTTTAAAAATTCTCGTTTCTAAAAATATATCAATGGAAAAAGGGTCCCGATCTTTAGGGAAATGAATTTGCGTCGGGGCCGGATCCATTGTGTGGAGTCGGAATCACAGCGTTCCCACAGCGTTCTGTCTGCCGGTCCATGGTCCCACCCCGTTTCGGCTTTTGTGAAATATTCCATTTATTCATCAGAACTGAATTCAGTGTGTGGATCTCTTGATCTCTGCTGTAATTATGTCTGCGAGGAGAATTCAAAGTCAGGACCTCAACACAGACTGCTTGATGTTCAAACAGAGATTGGTCTTTAAACAAAAAGGTTATTTGTAGAGAGAAACAACAGATGACGAGCCAACCTCACACAGGTCGCACAACTACAACCAATTAAAGAACTGACGGGAGACTGAAGCTAAACAAACGTCCTGACGACAAGGATCAGCAAGGCCTTCAACAGGCCGAACAGAAACCGAATAAAAGGTCTGTCTCTGCGTGCGTTCAACTGATATCTTATCTGACACAACCAGACACGATTTAAACGACGACACCCTCAGCATCAGGACCAGCGGGGACTTATCTTAGACGTGTCACCTGGGGGAGAAGCCCACTCTCAGCAGCCCAGCTCGCTCCAAGGGAGCAGCTCCTCAAGGAAGCCGATCCTCTTGCCTGTAGCACACATCCTCATCTTCACCGGCCTCCATCCCATAATATCCACAGCACAACCTGCAGGCCCCCTGGAGCGATGTGGCCCAGGCCGGCTCTTTTCAGACCTGCGTCTGAATTCATAGCAAGTGGCTCTGGATGAAAACGTCTGCTAAACGCCTGAACGTTAAAACACACCGTCTGTATGAGGCTGGCAACTGAAGTCGACGCAAAAACTGATGCAGGCCCCAGCAGCAGGATTCTGTTCACACACACATCCATCCTGCCTCTCTGGTGGTGGAGGAGGAGGAGGAGGAGGAGGAGGAGGAGGAGGAGGGAGGATGCAATCAGAGCTCATTGAGGCTGAGCGGCTCGTTAAGAACGGGAGGCTCCTCCCCCTCGCCTCGCAGGGTTCAGGAGACATCAGAGCGCCGGCGAACCCGCTGGTTCAGCTGGGATCCGAACACTACCAGATTAAATCAAACGTGTTTTGGGTTGAGGGTTATAGGACGAGAAGGGGGGGGGGGGGGTTTGTACCGTCATTGTGTAACTGTTATGAGCGATGTTGTATATGAACTTGGCCACACACACCACAGCGTTATGCTATAGGTGTCTGGGCAGCCTGACCCTCAGTCGAACGCGGACATTAAATATAACGAATATAAAGCTTGGACGGAGCTCGACTCTCCACACACACCGTAGCGTTACACTATAAGTTAGAAGTTAAGTTAAGTTATGCTATAGGTTTAGACATAGAGGCTCAGCGTTCTGTCGGACACCGCAGTCCACCGCTGGCCGCACAGGTCACCATGTTGAGGATCATGTAACTAAATAAATACGCTTTGGGGTTCAAGGCAGAACGCACGCGTCCCTCAGTGATCCACAGTGTGTGTATAAAGTTCTGAATCCCATTCTGTGCGTGAAGTGTGGAACGAGAACACGGCCGTAAGAGTCGGGGATTCGTCTCCTGGTTGATTGGTTTGTGTTCACGGAGTCGGTGGGAGGTCTTCATCGGTCACTAGTTAAACGGTGGGAGGTCTTCATCGGTCACTAGTTAAACGAGGTCTTCATCGGTCACTAGTTAAACGAGGTCTTCATCGGTCACTAGTTAAACGAGGTCTTCGTCGGTCACTAGTTAAACGAGGTCTTAATCGGTCACTAGTTAAACGGTGGGAGGTCTTCATCGGTCACTAGTTAAACGAGGTCTTCATCAGTCACTAGTTAAACGGGTAGAGCGACACGGCTCCACTGCATCGATGCAGCGCCGCTGAGCTCCTCCTCACAGCGCGCTGCCACGCGTCGACCGGGGGCCACCGCCGGCTTTATTGACGAGCACTTCCACAGAGGTCACGCTGTGTGTCCTGCACAGCCAATCAAATGTCAGCGAGGGCGGGGCTTGCGCAGGAGGTCCACCAAGCTCCAGACGCTGGTGGCCGGGAGCGGGGGGCTTTATTTAGCATCACGGCGGATAAGGACACGTGGTTTGTGTCTGCGCTGACCAGCCGCCAGGTGCTAACGTTGTTTAGCACGCGGAGGGTGCTAGCACTGTTTAGCGTTGTTTAGCGTTGTTTAGCACGCAGAGTAGTGGTGGCTCGTTCACGAACGAATCAGTTCAAACGAACGACTCTTTAACATGAACGAACCGACCTGATTCCCCGTCTCAGTTCATCTCGTTCGCCTTCGTTCCTCAGCTAAAAGGAACTTAGTTAATGTTGTGTTGATTGATGACCGTTTGCACCGTTGCACGATCGTGATTCGTTTGAACGAGAACGAGGGAGGAGCCGAGTCTGACCGACTCAGTGACTGAGAATCATGATTCACCGCTACCGGAAATGCGAGCGAACGAACGAACTGTTCGAACGACTCTTCTTGGCGAACTGACCGACGCAAACTGATTCATTCAAAGGAATCATGAAATCCACCGCTAACGCAGAGGGTGCTAGCGTTGTTTAGCGTTGTTTAGCGTATCTCACTCCCGTAACAACAATGGTACCATCATCATCATCACCATCACACCCCGAGGTGTGTAACGGAAGAGGGGGGGCGGGGGGGAGACGGAGACGTGTGACACACTGTTTCCATGGCAACCAACGTGGCACTAAGAACTCTTTTGTTTTTCCCCGTGTGTGAACACGTGCACACACGCACACACACACACACACACACACTTTGTGTAAAACACACAAACACACAAAAATTCAACCACACCTGAGATACCTTTCATACCAGGACCTTAAATAGATGCTGTGGGTTCATGCTCAATATTACAACAACAACAACAACAACAACACTCGCACACACTAGAGGACTGGAGGAACACAGACAGACAGACAGACAGACGGACGAACAGAAAGACAAAAAGGCAGACAGACAGACGGGCAAACAGGCAGACGGACTGACAGACAGGCAGACCGACAGACCAACAGTTGGTCTGCCTGTTTGTCTGAGACAGAGAGGCGGTGGGGAGGAAAAATGACATCAACACCCCCCCCCCCCCCCCCCACCTCCTGCGGCCTCCTTCTCCTCCTCCTCGATGCTGCTCTTGATGCTGTCAAACTCCTCGTCGATGTTCTGGTTGCCCCGGATCTGGCTGAGGACCCGCCGGGCCTTCTGGGTAAGGCCGTGCTGCAGCAGCCAGCGCGGCGACTCGGGCAGGAAGAGGAAGCCCACAAACTGGACCAGAGCGGGCACCGCGGAGAGACCCAGCATGTACCTGGAGGAGGGAGGGGGGGAGGGAGGGGGGGGGAGAGAGGAGAGGAGAGGGGGGAAGACAGGGTGGAGGTAGAGGGGGTGGAGGTGAGTGAGTGAGGAGGGAGGAGGGAGGAGAGATGGAGGGAGAGAGGGGAACGGGCGGAGAGAGGGGCCCAGGGAGCAGAGGGTGGCGGGAGAGGGAGGAAGAGTTAAAAGATTGAGCAATGGAGGAGTAGAGTGACGGAGTAAGGGACGTCTCTGTGCTGCTGCTATAAAACATCTTGAGCCAGAAGAATGGCGCCTTATCTGGTAGCCAATCAGAGCCTGCCAGAGGAGGCCCAGAGAATAGCTAGGCCATGACATGTACGATACATTTGTGATGATGAACTTCATACACAAGAATAGTTGCTGTTCTCCGCCCATAAAGGTTGGAAAACATTGATCTGGAACCGGCGCCGCTCTGTGTAAAATCGATCAGCAGTCAGAGGAGAAGAAATGATCCACGTTAAGAAATAAAACACACTGCTGTCTCACATGGGAGTGTACAGACTGACAGACAGACAGCCAGAGAGAGACAGGCAGAGAGGCAGACAGAGCGACAGGCAGAGACAGAGAGACAGAGAGATGGGCAAGGCAGACAGAGCGACAGGCAGAGAGAGAAATCTGATAAGAAATGTTAAGGAGTCTTCCATGAAAGAGGAGCGGGAGGGAGGAGAGGGGAGAGATGTTTAAAACATGTTTCTGCAAATGTTAGCTGGAGATTTCATGCATGTGATGACATTTAGAAGAAAGACAGAGGAAGAGAGAGGACTTCCACATTCCAGGAATCAGCAGACAACACAGGCTGACCGACACACACACACACGCACACACACTGTGTGTGGTTGTCTAATACAGTATATATATATACACACACACATACACTTGTAAATATAGGTGAGTATCGGTAGATGCGTATGTGTGCATGTGCACATATGTGTGTGTGTGTTGTCTGTTATTGTGTGTGTGTGTGTGTGTGTGTGTGTGTGTGTGTGTGTGTGTGTGTGTGTGTGTGTGTGTGTGTATGTTCACGAACGTGTGTGTGTGTGTGTGTGTGTGTGTGTGTGTGTGTGAGTGTGTGCTTGTGCGTGTGCGCGTGTCTGTGTGTGTGTGTGTTTGTCTGTTGGCGTGCGCGTGTGCGTGTGTGTGTGTGTGTTTGTCTGTTGGCGTGCGTGTGTCTGTGTGTGTGTGTTTGTCTGTTGGCGTGCGTGTGTCTGTGTGTGTGTGTGTGTTTGTCTGTTGGCGTGCGTGTGTCTGTGTGTGTGTGTGTGTGTTTGTCTGTTGGCGTGCGCGTGTGCGTGTGTGTGTGTGTGTTTGTCTGTTGGCGTGCGTGTGTCTGTGTATGTGTGTGTGTGTTTGTCTGTTGGCGTGCGTGTGTGCGTGCGTGTCTCACCTCCAGCCGTCGTGCGGCAGGTAGCTGAAGGCGGCGTCGAAGAGGCTGGCGGTCAGCTGACCCGCGCTGATGAAGAGCGTGTTGACCGTGACCAGCTGACCTCTCAGGTGGGGGGGGGACGCCTCCGCGATGTACACCGGCACCGTCATCGACGCTATCCCTGCCGTCACACAACGTGTAACACAACAGTAACACAACATGTTACACCACACCTCAGTGAGACAATGCAACACACTAGGCCTGGGCCATACGGCTGAAAGACATATCACGATATAACTTGATCATATTGATCGATATCGATCAATATGCTATTGATCATTTTAAAGACCTAAAAGACTAGGAGTTACCATGCTGGATGTAAACCCTTCTGTTTAACACTTAATGTGACCTTCCACTGTTCTTCATTGATAAACCCCCACACACCACACGTCCCACGCTGTAGCGCGGGTTTCCCCGTCACACAACTAACCAGAGTTATTATTTTGAGAGTGAATTGCACCACAATACGACACATTTTTCAGAGATGTAATTCTGTTGGTCCCTGTGTTAATTGCACCATCACCCTTGAGGGCTGCTTCACACTCGTTATCTGCACTTCAGTGATGTACGCGTGCAGAACTCAATCACACACCATCAAGGGGAATATTGCTCAACGCTGCGCCTCACACACAATAAACAGCACAACTCATCATCTACACAACACACAGGATAACACAACTCATTGTAACACAACACACAGTATAACAGGTAGGACTTAGAGGTAGGTAGACAGTGACTACAGAGACTGGTCATTAAGTAGCAGGTAGGGTTTAGACAGTAAATACAGAGACTGGTCACTAAGAAGATGGTAGGGGTTAGACAGTGATTACAAAGCCAGGTCATAAAGGAGTATGTAGGGGTTAGACAGTGAATACAGAGCGTTTATTAAGGAGCAGGTCCTAGCCACTAGACTCTAGCCGATAGACTGTATTCATGTAGTAGAGAAGGAAGACAGAGAGCGGAGTGTGACCTGACAGACAGAGACGATAGCGATACAGCATCACTGTAAACAGTGTTGACTGGCCGTATCGACGCTGTGTGTATTGTTAACTGAGCACATAAACACAGAAGTACAGATTTTATACAAGCGTGTATAATCCCACGTTACCGAATGCCAAAGCATACACACGTGTGTCTGTGTGTTTGTATATGCATGGCTTTGTTTGTGTGCGTGTGTATATGCATGTGTGTTTATATAAGCTGTGTGTGTGTGTGTGCCTGTGCATGCATGTGTGTGCATCATATATGTGTGTTTGTGTGTTTGTATATGCTGTGTGCGTACGTGTGTGCATGTGCATGCGTGTGTGTGTGTGCATGCGTGTGTGTGTGTGTGTGCATATGTGTGTGTGCATGCGTGTGTGTGCATGCATGTGTGTGTGTGTGCATGTGTGCGTATGTGTGTGCATGTGTGCGTTATCCCAAGACTCTCTCCACGCCGCTCCGTGAGACAGAGGACGGTTCCAGCTGCTTCCTGATCTGGGCTCTATTAATAGTCTCCTCCACCCCTTCCCCCCAGCCCCAACCCCCCACCCCCCCCACCCCCCCCAACACCACGTGGCTACCTGTTGCTATGGTTATGGCTCACCGGGAAAGCGGGGTGGACGCCTCTAAAGCGTGCCCGGGCACGGTGGCAGCGCGGTGGGGAGACGGGTCGATGAGGCAGGCCCGCGGTCGCACCGCCCCCCCCTGTAGCCTAGCTCGTTGCTACGTCCAGCCACATGTGGAGACGGGCCGGACGGACCCCCGCCCGCCATGATGTGGGAATGTGTGCATGAATGGGTGAACGGGTGTATGAATGGGTGAATGTGTGTATGAATGTATGTATGAATGGGTGAATGTGTGTATGAATGGGTGTATGTGTGTATGAAGGTATGTATGAATGGGTGAATGTGTGTATGAATGGATGAACGTGTGTATGAATGGGTGAACGTGTGTATGTATGGGTCAAAGAGTGTATGACTGGGTGAATGTGTGGGTGAATGGGTGTATGACTGGGTGAATGTGTGGGTGAATGGGTGTATGACTGGGTGAATGTATATTGTACAGCGCTTTACGGGGCCACTGGTGAGAAAGGCGCGCTATGAATGGAGGATCAACCGGTCCAGAGGCCCCGTGGCCCCAGGGCTCCCTGTTAGACCACACCCCTAACGCCCGGCCCTCATCAGGACACCCCAACCCAGGGTGGACCCCTGGAGCAGGACCTAGCAGGCCCGGCTGGGGGGGGCCCGGCCCGGCTGGGGGGGTACCAGGCCCGGCTGGGGGGGGACCAGGCCCGGCTGGGGGGGGGGGGGGGGGGGTACCAGGCCCGGCTGGGGGGGTACCAGGCCCGGCTGGGGGGGTACCAGGGCCCCCATGGGCAGACAGGATCACAGCAGGCAAATGTTAAAGGTGACATTATTATAGCGCTAGGTGTGACTAGTGATCAGCCATTACAAGACGTTTTGAAAGTCTGCCTCTTCTGACATCACAAGTGGGCGTGTCCACCTAGATGTACGCTGGATAGATCAGTCCACCAGCCCACCCAGTGGACTGTAGCAGACGTTGCTCATCTATCCGTCATACATCTAGGAGGACACGCCCACTTGTGATGTCAGATGAGGCAGATTTTCAAAACGGCTTGTAACGGCAAATCACACACACACCTGGTGGTATGATATGGGACCTTTAAGTAAAATGAATTAAAGATATTCAAAAGCTGCAGGCGCAGGTCCTTTTAGACATCACTAATAGGTGTAAAAAGAGTGTTGCGATCTAGTCTATCTTAGCGAGACTGGGCAGGAGAAGGATGAATCCGATGTGAAGGAATCCTCGCACTACCGCTAATTAGCAGTGAGAGCGCGGCTCTTGCCGGTGTTTAGTCTCAGCACGTTGGGCAGATCCCGGCGTTAAGACATCTCTCCAAGATCGGAGAGAGAGGGAGGAGCGAGGGGGAGAGGGAGAGAGCAGAAGAGATGAGTGGAGAAGGTTCTGCTGCTGATTTCACAGATGCGCGTTTCCATTATGGGCGTGATGACTGATTGAGGAGAGCAGGGTTTGTGGGAGCTTTCCACTGATTGGCTGGGCTCTAAAGGGATTGACAGGTCGCTTGTATCTGACCTCAGATTAGTTAGTTCTGGAGGAACACTATATTTATGTGACCCCTATCAGCCGACGTCCATCGCGGGCCGATCAAACGCACGTACACTGATAGGCGGTCGATTTAAGACCTTCCATCCCAAAACCTCAATCTGCGAGGTTAATGTGCTGAGCAGAACTTCACCCACCAACACCACCACCACAAGCCCCCACCACCACCACCCCCACCAGCCACCACCACCAGCCTCCACCACCACCACCACCCCCACCACCAGCCTCCACCACCACCACCACCCCCACCAGCCTCCACCACCACCACCACCACCAGCCTCCACCACCACCACCACCACCCCCACCACCAGCCTCCACCACCACCACCACCCCCACCAGCCTTCACCACCCTCCACCCCCACCAGCCTCCACCACCACCACCACCCCCACCAGCCTCCACCACCACCACAAGCCCCCACCACCACCAGCCTCCACCCCCACCAGCCCCCACCACCACAAGCCTTCACCACCACCAGCCTCCACCACCACCACGTTCGAAGCATATCCAATCGCGACCAGAGACATTTTTGCCTGTGGCTTTGGAAATCCAAAATGAACCGAGAAGTTCGTGATGAATACGCATTCATGAACGGTCGGGCGATGTCAAGCTTAAGCTCAGCGTGTCAAAGCAAAGGTCGGCTCTTTGGCTAATTGGAGCGGGGGCCTGCTGCCATGTAAATACAGCTAGGCTAAGTGGAGCTGGAAACAAGCCGTCCTCGTTAGCATCAATGCACACTAATTGGGAGCGGAACGCTGTTTTGGTCCCAATTATCAGTCAGAATCTTATTCGCTCTGTTCCTCTCGAAGGTCAGCCCGGAAGGAGAACTATTAACCGAGAGAAGAGGAGTTGAACATCATTAATGGTTCCCGAACTCCCACAGCAAAAAATAATTGCTGTTATTCTTACAGGAGGAAGAGAAATATCACTAGTGTATAACCAAGCCCTGGGACACCATCCAGACTACCATTTTGCGTTTCACAATGAATTTCAGTTCCGCCTTCCCCTTTTTTACACTGCTGTACGATCTATTTCTAATAAACAAGTTTTGATTGTACTACTAGGACCTGAAGGACTGACCTTGAAGAAACATGTAGAGAGAGAGAGAGAGAGAGAGAGAGAGAGAGAGAGAGAGAGAAAAAAATTGAAGAGTCATAAGAGGGGATTGTAAATTAAAGTAGATAAGGGGGTGGTCCACCACGCAAGGAAGTGGATAAATGTCAGCCTCCAACATTAAACAAATTTAAGTTTTGCGTCACAAGGACCACAGATTTAGAGATTTTCTCTGTATTCTTTAATATTTTATTTCCAATGACGTAGCGAAGATAAAATATCGATATTCGATTGGAATTATTGTCATATTATAATTATGATTATGTTGTCTAGAAACTTTGCCTGCGTGTCAGCGTCTCCAGAACGGCCAGACGTTAGGATAGGCTGAACGTTAAAGGAGGACAAAATGTAATACATCAAATAAAAAAAGATTGAATTCCTAACCATCGTTTCAGAAAGGCGTGGTGCTGTGAGTTTAACACGTGAAGTTAAGTTGGCTCAACGCAACACCGAACAGTGCGACCTGTTGATCAACCACCTGTCCTTACCGAGCCCGACTCCCACGATGAGTCTCCCCGCCAGGAGCACCTCCTTGGTCGGCGCGGCGCTCAGCACCACGCCTCCGAGGGTGGAGGAGAAGCTGGCCAGCAGGATGCAGACCCGGCGGCCGAGCAGCCCGTTCAGCACGCCGCCCAGCAGGGCAGCCAGGGCGGCCGCCGCAACGGTGCCGGACACCAGCAGCTCCTGCCACCCGGCAGAGAGGCCCATGTGCCGCTTGAGGAGCAGCATGGCCCCGGGGATCACCCCGGCGTCGTAGCCGAACAGGAAGCCGCCGAGCGCCGAGAACACGGCCAGCACGTACACGAACCCGGGCGTGACGTCCTGCTGGAACTGCTTCCGCGCCGCCCGCTCCAAGTCCCCGGTGGTAGCGGCGGCGGAGGCGGAGTTGGTGGAGTTGGAGGACTGGGCGGCGGAGGTGGAGGACTGGGCGGTGGAGGTGGAGGACTGGGCGGTGGAGGACTGGGCGGTGGAGGACTGGGAGGCGGAGGACTGGGCGGCCGTGCTGCTGCTGACCGCCGAGGCGGGCTGGGTGTTGATGCCGGTGGCGGCGGACGGGGCTCGGATCAGGCTCCGCTCCCCGCCGTCCGGGACCCTCCGCCGCCGGTCGCCCATCAGGCCGCCCAGACTGCGGAGGCTGTAGGCGCCTCCCGCCCGGCGCGACATGGGGAGGGGGACCGCGGAGTCACCCGGTCCTGGAAGTCGCCTTTTTCAAAAATAAAGCACACACACACACGCGCGTACACACACAGACAAACACAAAACTATTTCCCAAAGAGTTGGTGTCTGGCGATGACAACACTCCCAGCGCCACTCCCTCTGCGAACCGATTCACTTTTTTTTTGGTATTTATTTTTCCTCCTCCAGACTCAGAGACGGAGTAGTGAAAACAAGTAGTAGTTGGTCAGCGTTCATAGAAACCGTGGACCACAGTCCCGCTGTGGAGATGAGCTGATGGAGGATGAGCAGAAGATGAGAGAAGATGAGAGGAGGCTGAGGACGAGGTGCGAGGGGGAGGGGCGTAGTGGCGCGTCACCGTGACGTCAGGCTGGAGAATGACGGCTCCTGTGGAGTCTACAGGTTCAGGATCAGGAACAGGTCATGTTTAGGATGTCGATCTATTGCGTCAATAATCCTCCTGCATAACTCTTCACTAATTACAGATGCGAGAGTATGTTGGATTGTTATTATGAATGACATTATAAAATGACATTAATGACGCATGACATTTAAGTCACGATTAACCACATAAATTGAGATCCTTAATGCGAATAAAGTGCAGGCCAACTAATGGTCTTAATATGCACTGAATGTTTCTGCAATCAAAGACATCATAACTACGACTCAATCATCCCTCTATGAAATATGAACATGAATCAAACGGAGAAGGTAAAGAGAAACGGGGCATACGATGATTAGGAAGTCGTAGCCCAGTAACCAGCTCCTCCTCGGCTAGGCCTGGGGCCTCGTTTATAAAACTCTGCGTAAAACCCTAACCCTAAAACATTGCGTATGCCCAAATCTCAGAATCTGCGTACGCACAAAAATATTCAGATCTATAAAACTGTGCGGCGCAAACCTCTACGCACTCTTCTCGATATTAATACAAGTAATATATCTCTGTCGGTGCAATAGGGATGTTCATAGAAACAAGTGCCAAGCACTAATAATTGCTATAGGTTAACCCATTCCCCGTATACAACTAATATAGCTAGGATAAGATGCTACATGATGCTAAGTGTGCAGATGTGGCGCTGGTTCGATTCCTGAGCCGGTACGGTCAACTGGCTGGGAGGACAACTGATAAGTCACTTAAGTCCTCTGAAATAATACACCTGTTCATCATCACGGGTCAAGGGTTTGACTGTTTTGTCCACAAGCAGAAATAAATATACTTTTATATTTGGACTTATAGTTGAACTACAATACAAGGTTCTTGTGTTTCCATACAGTGGATGTTATCAGTGTATAGAGTAGACCAGTCCTAAAAGAGGTGGACATAAGCATATTTCTTCAATCAATGCGACCGACGATGATGAATGGGTTTGTGGTGCAAGTCTGCCCTCTAGCGGCCATTCAGAAACCATGGTGTGTGTGTGTGTGTGTGTGTGTGTGTGTGTGTGTGTGTGTGTGTGTGTGTGTGTGTGTACACACACACATGCGTGTTTTCATGCTTATTCAACTCATGTTACCTCATTTATATTTGGTTTCCCGTTTGTGAAGCATTTTGTTACCGATCATTTTGATCCTCGGTATCGATCCGATATTGGCCCATTAGGCTGGGGCAGGGACGTCACTAGGATTTAGAGGCTGGGGGGGCTTAGCCCCTAGCAGTGTCCGAAATATGCGTTTTTCGGAAATACGCGCGCCAACGTTTTTTCGTCACATCTTTAAAGTGGTTCTTCAATTCATCATTTATTACAGTAGAGAGTATAGCAGAGCATCTATACCAGGAGGAAGGGGGAGATGCAAACACACGCGCGAGTGCACGCACACGCACACGCACACACACACACACACACACACACACACACACACACACACACACACACAACACCCTCGTGCACACGCCGGCGAAAGAGGAGACGAAAAAGGCTATATCATAGAAAGCTACGATATATATACGATATAGCCTTTTCTTTCCTTAAGTAGACTTCAGGCAATTTCACAATATAACCTACTTACAATTTCACTCTGTGATCTGCAAATCCTCTTTTGTCTCCTCTTATTTCTTAACTCTGCCGAGTGCCAAGTTGCCAACCCGACCCTTGAGAAAATGTAATGTTAAATGACCCCTCACCCCTAGCCCCTCCCGCCAGTGCTCTTGGAAACAATTTTAATCCAAATTAAATACCACTTCTAATAGTATTAGTATTTATTTCAACTCATAGTCTGGCTTATGATGTTAAGTGCAGGCATGTTACGATTTCCTTAACAAAAAAACAACAAAAAACAATAGTTTTGTAGGGGGGGCTTTTGAACATCTTGGGGGGGCTTAGCCCCCCCAAAATAGGCCTAACGACGTCCCTGGGCTGGGGTGAAAGAAATATGATCCGATCCGCGACTATGACAACAGTAGTCGTCAATTAGGCGCATGCCATGAGAGCTACCTGTTGAACAGCAATGTCAGCAGTGTGGCTGTATTTCAACCTTAAAGGTGACATATTATGATGTTTTTCCAACAAGTATACATAGTATATGTATATATAAAGTATATTTTGAAGCCATTTTCTGGAAATAGCTTTTAGGAAAAAAAAATCGCTATTCCCCTCTGTTTCAGTCCCTTCAGAATGTGCTGTTTCTGGTGTCTGCAGCTTTAAATGCAAATGAGCTGCTGCCCATTGCATACAAATGAGCTTATCTCGATTAACTAGATGTGAAAGAATAAGGTCAATAACACTTCCTGTTACTACAAGTGATGACAGCTAAAGGAATCTTTATGGTTCCACGTTCACGCAACGCAATGACCACGCAGACGCTTTGATGCAGTCGTGAACCTCGATGGTTCTGCGTCGGGTTTTAGTGAGCGGACCAATCACAGCCCTTGCGGCTGCGTCGCCTCGACGGAAGGTTACAATTTTCGGGAGGCGCACGTCCGGCCCTGGCCGTGGACGCAAAGGAGGGTCTGCGAGGACGTGAGGGGTCCGTAACCCCCTTGCGTTGCGTGAACGTGGGACCATAAACAGCCCTTGATGATCAGCTGTAACAGCTCAGCTGTTTTATATATTATCTGAAATGTATTCAAACATTAACCATTTAGCTATTTGTTTAACCCTTCATTTAGTTTCCAACCATTTTACATTTTTTAAATGTGTGCATGTTTACATTGTTTACTCCATTTCAACTTTTGAACTCAGTTCAAATCTTTTCACTTGATTTAAGCCATTCAACTTTTCTTTAGTGAGATGTTTTAAGGTGGCTTATTGGCAATCATGAGCCAAGTGCTTCCTGAACTCCCCCGAGGTGAGAGGGGGGAGAGGGGAGAGGGGATGAACCGAGAGAGGGGAGAGGAGAGAGGGGATAGGGGATGAACCGAGAGAGGGAGAGAGGGGGGAGAGGGGATAGGGGATGAACCAAGAGAGGGGAGAGGAGAGAGGGGGAGAGGGAATAGGTGATGAGCCGAGAGAGGGAGGCACAGAGAGAGGGGGAGAAGGGGAGAGAGGAGAGACAAGAGAGAGACAGATTTTTGATCTGAAGAGGAACAGAGAAAGAGTGTGAAAGTGATCAAGATAAGAGCGAGAGAGAGATAGCGAGAGAGAGAGAAGGGAGACAATGACCAACCGGAAGGGAGAGAGGGTGAAGAGAGGGAGAGAGAGAGAGTTCGAGGGGGTGTGAGGGGGACACACACAAACACAAACACACACATACACACACATATGCACACACATACACACAACCACACACAGATAGAGCTGGAGACAAAGAGAGAGTTCTGCTCAGACCGGGCCAGACCCAGGCCATTGTTGCGGTCTATGAATGGAACAGGAAGACTTTGAGGCCGTGCGGACCGGCCGGCCGGGGGGGGGGGGGGACGGGCGGGGGGGGACGGGGGGGGGGGGCTCAGAGTCCTGGGAGAACCAGCGGGGGGAAGCCCTGGTGTTTGTTGTTCCGTCAGGGAGGGATGGACGGAACCTGCTTCTGATGTTCAGACCGCGAGGAGGAGGAGGAGGAGGAGGAGAGGGTGTACAGTCAGGAGTGGAGTGAGTGAGTAAGTGAGTGATTGGCTGAGTGAGTGAGTGAGTGAGTGATTGGCTGAGTGAGTGAGTGAGTGAGTGAGTGATTGGCTGAGTGAGTGAGTGAGTGAGTGTGAGAGAGAGAGAGAGAGAGAGAGAGAGAGAGAGAGAGAGACACTATGGACTAGAGAGAGAGAAAAGGGGGTGTTATTGTGTTGACTGATCATCACAGAAACTCTTGGGGGGGGCTGAGGGGGGGGGGGAGAGATAACAGCCTGAACAAAGTCCTAACCTGATTCTCCTGCACACACACACACACACACACACACACACACACACACCAGCACACACACCAAGACACACACCAGCACACACACACACCGGCACAAACACCAAGGAACACTCACCATCCTCTCACAGCGCGAGAAGGTAAGAAATCTCTCCTCGTCATCGTTCGCTTTACTCCTAAAACTAAAAAATACTCTCCAGTATTCTGCATGACAAATGATGCATTTCAGTACTCTTTTTTGTCGTATCTAATACTATGTACTTCTAATCATTTCTACTTTAAATGCTGGATACTTTTTAACTTCTGATTTACTCTCCTCCTAATACTGTTCTTAAGTTTTGCAATTATTCATTTGGTTTTAGCGTTGCATACATTCTATTTACTTTTCACATCTGTAGGTATAGTATGACGCAGTGTCTGTTGTACACACATGTGTTGTGTTGTGTTGTGTTGTGTTCTGTTATATGCCTGATCTTATTTTGACCGTATCTTCATATAAATCTGTTGGCTAAAATATCAATCAAATCTCGGTAAACAAAAGCAGCATGGAACTGGAAAACATGCTAATTACGAAACAAAATGTACTTATTACAAAACAAAATGTACTGCTAGTCGAAGAAAAAGATATAGAACGAATAGACATGACTCTCTGTGATGTTGTTGGTAGAGTTACATAGAGTCGATTTACATACTCTGTGATGTTGGTAGAGTTACATAGAGGAGAGTTATATGTTGGTAGAGTGACATTGGATAGCTATATAAGTTACATACTCTGTGAGTTATATAGAGGAGAGTTACATAAGTTCCATACTCTATGATTTTGACATATAGTGAGGGAAAAAGTTACATATGTTTTGAAATGTCAAGTAAAACAATACAATCTCCTACAAATACCTCAATAAGTACCTCAATAATGTACTGAAAAACAATACTTACAGTACATTTGTATCAAGTATTGAGTAAAAATGAGAGTAAAAAACTCTGATTTATTAATTTCTTTAAAATTTTCACTGTGTTCTTTACTTTATATACTGACTTTATTGCTAATTAATGGAGTGGACGCCTTCATCCACAGTGAGCTGCAGTGATTTGCATGTGGTTCAGAACAGGTGTGGGTCAAACAGGGAGACCGCAGACACAATGGGATCAAACCCGCAACCTTTCGAACCCGCTCACCCCTTTGCAGGTCCTGCTCCGCCACACCTCCCGTTTCCTGTCTCCTGGGGGCCACTTCCTGTCAGGGCTACGGAGCATCATGAGTGTGGACACCAAGCCACGGCGGGAGGCCTGCTGCTCCAAGCTCAAGGTCAGTACGCCCCCCCAGACCCGCCCTCCAGACCCTCTCAGGCCCTCATGTAGACCAGTGTACCTGGTCTCAGGCTGAGGACCCGGTCTCTGGCTCAGGACCCGGTCTCTGGCTCAGGACCGGCGCTGGTAGCTGGTTTGCGTGGGTGGGTCGGGGGGGGGGGGTTGCTGGCTCAGTAAGAGCTGTAGATATGTAATGGCAGTCTGCTCACTGTTTCCTGACGGCGTTCCTTTGTGTGGGATTATCTTTACAACGTTTTACATCTGAATCGATGGTTAATGATTACTGCTTGTACCTAAGATAGGGAGCTCCACGTTTAGCCTCTTTGAGAAGATCAGTAGTAGTAGATCAGTAGTAGTAGATCCTCTCCAACAGTTTGGAGAGGATGAAGGACGTCTAAGGGAAGGAAAGGAGTTCTGTTCTGAAGCCTGTCTGCTGAGTGGTCTATAGAGAGAGAGTCTCAAAGGACATAAGATAATGTTTAACATTAGGGGCTGATAACATCTTTCTCCCATGAACATCTGAAAGGCACGCGCTAACTGGTTTATGGTGTGGGGGTGACTAGGTCCGTTGGTAAGCATGGCGTTAGCAGGGAATCCCTGATGACTTCTCCATCTACTGAATGGAGAATCAGACCCTGGATCAGACCTGGATCAGACCTGGATCAGACCTGAATCAGACCCTGGATCAGACCTGAATCAGACCTGGATCAGACCTGAATCAGACCTGGATCAGACCTGAATCAGACCCTGGATCAGACCTGAATCAGACCTGAATCAGACCCTGGATCAGACCCTGAATTGGACCTGAATCAGACCCTGGATTATTTATTTATTAATTTATAAAATAAATAAATGCTTTGCATTTGCTAATGTGGTGTACATGTTACACCACAGAAATGTAAAGGTGAATGATTAAGCAGAAACTCATTGCTCTGAGCTCTCTGGTAAATGATGCGTCAGACCAGACAAAGTTAAGATAAAAACAAAGAAGAGATAAGACGAGCTATCTAGACAACCTCCATGTCCCCACATGTCCCTCTTAATGGGCATACAGTCGGCCAGTGGATCTGGTTTAGCGGCTGGGACACACAAGTTTAAACAAACTGTTACAGGGGAAGTGAACTCTACAGGTTTGAACAAATAGAGTCTTGTTGCCACGACTTCAAAGTAAAAGCATGCTGCAGAAATCAAAGACTTCCCTTCAGAGTGAAGCCCCTTCATACCTTAAGGGAAGTTATCATCTCTAGTAAAAGTTGTGGGGCCAGATTAAACTGGATCAAACCTTCTATTGTGATCAGCATCAATGTATTTCTTTCTGTTTCGGTGTGAGTGTGTTTGTCTGTTTGTATGTACTGTATGTATTAATGTCCGTATGTGTTTGTGCATCTGTATATGTGCTTGTGTAGGTATACGTGTGTGTGCATGTGTGTGTTTGTCTGTATGTGTGAGTTTGTCGATGTGTCAATGTGTATGGACTTGGTAAGGTATGTGTGCATGTGTGTTTGTATGTATGTATTCATGTCTGCATGTGTATGTTTGTGCATGTGTGTCAATGTGTATGTGCTTGTGTATGCATACGTGCATATGTGTGTGCATGTGTGTGGATTTGTGTAGGCTACGAATGGGTCCACATGGAAATGTACATGACTATGTGTGAATGTTTATTAATGTGCGTGTGTGTTTACCTGTGTGTTTGTGTGTGTGTGTTTACCTGTGTGTTAATGTTTATTGATGCATGTGTGTGTGTGTCTCTGTGTTTGTGTTTATTAATGCATGTGTGTGTTTTTATTAATGCATGTGTGTGGGTATGTGTGTTTACCTACGTGTGTGTGTGTATCTATGTGTACATGTTTATTAGTGTATGTGTGTGTGTGTGTGTGTGTGTGTGGTTATTGATGCATGTGTGTGTGTCTCTGTGTTTGTGTTTATTAATGCATGTGTATGTGTGTGTGTGTGTTTACCTATGTGTGCATGTTTATTAATGCATTTGTGTGTATGTGTACCTGTGTGTGTGTGTGTGTGCGTGCACCTGTTAGCAGCTGTTCCTGGCGGCGCTGTCCTTCGTGTATTAATGTATGTGTGTGTGTGTGTGTACCTGTGTGTACCTGTGTGTGTGTGTGTGTGTGTGTGTGTGTGTGTGTGTGTGTGTGTACCTGTGTGTACCTGTGTGTGTGTGTGTGCTGTTCCTGGCCGCTCTGTCCTTCGTGTACTAATGTGTGTGTGTGTGTGTGTGTGTGTGTGTGTGTGTGTACCTGTGTGTGTGTGTGTGTGTGTGTGTGTGTGAGCAGCTGTTCCTGGCTGCTCTCTCCTTCGTGTACTTCGCCAAGGCGTTCGGCGGCGGCTACATGAAGAGCTCCGTCACGCAGATCGAGAGACGCTTCGACATCCCCAGCTCCCTCATCGGGGTCATCGACGGCAGCTTCGAGATCGGTGAGCTCACTCCTTCATCGCTCACTCCTTCATCGCTCACTCCTTCATCGCTCACTCCTTCATCGCTCACCCACATGCATCCGGTCCCTCATTCACCAGGTCGTACAGGACCATCATTCATCGACTCACTCATCAGTTCACTTAGTCATTCACACAGTCATACATCAGGTCACCAGGTCAGACAGGCCCATCATTCACCCACTCCCTCATTCATCAGGTCACTCACTCATTCATCAGGTCACCAGGTCATCCAGGCCCGTCATTCACCCACTCACCCGTTCATCCCTGCCACAGGTAACCTGCTGGTGATAGCCTTTGTGAGCTACTTTGGGGCTAAGCTCCACCGACCGCGTATCATCGGGGTGGGCTGCATCGTGATGGCCCTGGGCTCCTTCATCACCGCCATGCCACACTTCTTCCAGGGACAGTGAGTCACACACACAACCACAGACACACACGCATGCACGCTAACACACACAACCACAGACACACACACACACACACACACACAACCACAGACACACACACACACGCTAACACACACAACCACAGACACACACACACGCTAACACACACAACCACACACACACACACACACACACGCTAACACACACAACCACAGACACACACACACGCACGCTAACACGCACGCAAGCACACACGCTAACACGCACAACCACAGACACACACACGCGCTAACACACACAACCACAGACACACACACACACACGCTAACACACACAACCACAGACACACACACGCGCTAACACACACAACCACAGACACACACGCACGCACGCTAACATGCACGCAAGCATGCACGCAAGCACGCTCAACCACAGACACAGACACTCACACTCAGACACACACACACACACACACACACACACACACACACACACACACACACACAGAATACCATTCCATTACTGTCTCTAACCTCTTGGATTTACATGTTAGCAGTAAGAGGTAATCATTCCCATTACCACACATTGATCATTATCGTTGATAGTCTGATTGAGCGTGTGAAAGGTCCTCTATTGGTACAGGCTATCTTTGATCTGAATCTTAGTGTTTGTCTGTCAGAGGCAGACAGACGTCTAGCCGTCCTCTAGCACCGCTCTGTGTGTTCTGCAGCTACCAGTACGAGACCAGCATGTCTCCCAGTCTGGACAACAGCACCCAGAGCATCCTGCCCTGCCTGACCAATCACAGCGCAGTGGTGGACACCGACACTCACTCTGAGGAGTCCAGAGCAGGTAACCTGACCCTGGTTCAGCTGGTGACCAGG
Source organism: Micromesistius poutassou (assembly GCF_964030765.1). Lineage (NCBI taxonomy): Eukaryota > Metazoa > Chordata > Actinopteri > Gadiformes > Gadidae > Micromesistius > Micromesistius poutassou. The sequence goes on from NC_140288.1 coordinate 12,022,108, forward strand.
TGATCTAATGTTGGAGTCACCTGGTGTTTAACTCACCTGGTGTTTAACTCACCTGGTGACCAACTCACCTGGTGACCCCCCCCCCCTCACCTGGTGACCAACTCACCTGATGACCCCCCCCCCCACCTGGTGACCAACTCACCTGATGACCCCCCCCCCCCCTCCTCACCTGGTGACCAACTCACCTGATGACCCCCCCCCCCCTCCTCACCTGGTGACCAACTCACCTGATGACCCCCCCCCCCCCCTCCTCACCTGGTGACCAACTCACCTGGTGACCCCCCCTCCTCACCTGGTGACCAACTCACCTGATGACCGCCCCCCCCCCCCCCTCACCTGATGACCCCCCCTCACCTGGTGACCCCCCCCTCACCTGGTGACCAACTCACCCGGTGACCCCCCCCCCTCACCTGGTGACCCCCCCCTCACCCGGTGACCCCCCCCCTCACCTGGTGACCCCCCCCTCACCTGGTGACCCCCCCCTCACCTGGTGACCATACACCACTCATTAAATCAGACTCTTGGATTAGTTTTTAGAGCACCTGGTCTGAGTTAAAGCTGCGTGGTCGTGGTTCCTTCATGTGTCCTCTCCGTGTTCCCCAGAGTGTGAGCGGGAGGCGGGCTCGTCCATGTGGGTGTACGTGTTCCTGGGCAACATGCTGCGCGGCATTGGGGAGACGCCCATCACCCCGCTGGGCGTGTCCTACCTGGACGACTTCTCCCGGGAGGAGAACACCGCCTTCTACATCGGTACGAACGACTGGAGGCTCACTGGCTCAGAGCTCACCTGGACTCTGAGTAGCCTCCCCCCCCCCCCTTCCCCCCCACACCCCTCTTACACACTTACTGTACGTTGTACGTCCTGGCACTCACACACTAGCTGTCTCTGTTGTGTACAGAGAACGGGTTAACCTAGTGATGGTTAGTGCTCGGCTCTTGGTTCTATGAACATCCTGACTGCACTGACAGCGATATATTGTTGTTTCTCTTTCTTCTGACAAATGTACTTATTGTAAGTCACTTAAGATAAAACCTCAATGCCCTACGAGTGTAAATAAAGGTTTGAAATGAAAAAAAAAAGTCTGCTAAATGCCCTTGATGTAAATGTAGATCATTAAGATGTGCTCTCTCTCTCTCTCTCTCTCTCTCTCTCTCTCTCTCTCTCTCTCTCTCTCTCTCTCTCTCTCTCTCTCTCTCTCTCTCTCTCTCTCTCTCTCTCTCTCCTCCCAGCATGCATCCAGACGGTGGGCATCCTGGGGCCCATGATGGGCTTCATGTTGGGCTCCTTCTGCGCTAAGGTCTACGTGGACATCGGCTCCGTGGACCTCGGTGAGCTGCCCGTCTGTTGCCTGTATTAGAGAGTCAAGGGTCGGACAGTTGGACGAGTTAGGAACAGCCTGGATTGACTTGGCGTTGAACACTTTCGTCTGTCCTTGAGCAAGACGTTAATCTGGTGTTAACCTGTTGTAAACCTGGTTTAACCTGGTGTTAACCTGGTGTTAACACGGTTTAACCTGTTGTAAACCTGGTTTAACCTGTTGTAAACCTGGTTTAACCTGGTGTTAACCTGGTGTTAACCTGGTTTAACCTGGTGTTAACCTGGTTTAACCTGTTGTAAACATGGTTTAACCTGGTTTAACCTGGTGTTAACCTGGTTTAACCTGGTGTTAACCTGGTTTAACCTGTTGTAAACCTGGTGTTAACCTGGTGTTATCCTGGTGTTATCCTGGTGTTAACCTGGTTTAACCTGGTGTTAACCTGCTCCACCTGTTAAGGTGGAGCTGTTAAGAGTGTCAACAGGGTTTGTTATGAAGGTTAATGTCTTCATGGCCGTGACGTCTCTGGACCTTTTCTTGGGTCCCCGTTGTTCATTTAGGAGTTTGAGGATTCTGGGTTGTTTAAGTTCACCTCTGACCTCTGACCCTTTCTTTTCTTCGACAAAGCAACTCAATATTTGAAACACAATATTTCAAAGTTCATAGTAATTTAGCAGAGTTTTAAACTAAAGTGTGAGTAAATTCAGTTATCAATAAGGAGCAGGGAGGTTATGAAATTTCTCTCATGGATGTTGACAGGTTAGGCTGCGGACGTTGCGGGATTCAAACCCAGTACCTTTTCTGGCAGGGAGTAGAGCACCCTGAGCACTATCACGTCCCCAGCACTAGTTTCAAAAGCAGCCAGCTGGGAGCAGGTTCCTAACTCAGGCCGGTTCCTCTCCCCCAGACAGCGTGACCATCAACGACCAGGACTCCCGCTGGGTGGGCGCCTGGTGGCTGGGCTTCCTGGTCACGGGCGTGGTCATCCTGATGTCAGCCATCCCCTTCTTCTTCCTGCCCAAGTCCATGGCCAAGCAGGGCCAGGAGGAGGA
>NC_140288.1:12033639-12036139 GCF_964030765.1 Micromesistius poutassou
GTGTGTGTGTGTGTGGTGTGTGTCTTTGTGGTCTCATTAAATACAAGTTCTGTATTTGTGTCCTTTTGAATTTCATCAATGCAGTGATGTTCAGCAGTACTAGCGTGATGGTTACGTGTGAGTACACTCTGTGGCATGAAGGGTAACTTGGATCCGTGACATCATCTTACCAAGTCGAGCTGACCTCTGGTCTAAGGAGGCCCCCAGAAACCACTTTATACCACAGGGGGGGGTGAAGATGTAAATGAAGATCAGGCATAATCACCCCTTCATAATCACCCCCTCACAATCACCCCCTTCAAGATGGTCTGGAGCCGGTGAATCTTGGCTTCCTTGTGTTCTGAGCCCAGCAGACGTCACTGTGGACCAAACCATCTGCTTGATGGCTGGATGGTTTAGAAGACGAGCTTCAAGGATCTAGTGTTACAGCACGCGGCCGTGTCCACACGCAGAATAAGGTTTTGTAAATATCACCTCCAAAATAGACTTGAGTCCTATCAGAGTGAGTGAGAGAGTACAGCAGAGATACAGTAGAGACGGTACAGTAGAGATGATACAGTAGAGACGGTACAGTAGAGATGGTACAGTAGAGACGGTACAGTAGAGATGATACAGTAGAGACGGTACAGTAGAGATGGTACAGTAGAGACGGTACAGTAGAGATGATACAGTAGAGACGGTACAGTAGAGACGGTACAGTAGAGATGGTACAGTAGAGACGGTACAGTAGAGATGATACAGTAGAGACGGTACAGTAGAGATGATACAGTAGAGACGGTACAGTAGAGATGGTACAGAGATGATACAGTAGAGATGATACAGTAGAGACGATTCAGTAGAGATGATACAGAGATGTACAGTAGAGATACAGTAGAGACGGTACAGTAGAGATGATACAGAGATGGTACAGCCCGCTAGCCTGGCTATTGCCAGGTCTGGGGAAGCTGCTGTCATTTTCTTCAGCACAAGAGGCGTGATCGACGGGCAGTCTGTACGCAATTGGTTGCTTGCCGTCACTTCCCTGTCATCATTGTGTTAAACCAGCCAATAGCGCGCCAGGGGGAAAAGCCAGCTCGGTGATTGGCTCCCGCAAAAAACGTATCAAAACTAGAAGAAATGTATTGCTCTTCTCCAGGCCGGCAGAATGGGCGGGGCTACCCAGTCTAACAGCCCGCTGCATCAGGCTCTGATCGGTCACTTGGGGCAGTGGCTCCACAGTGACTCCACAGTGACTCCACAGTGACTCCACAGTGACTCCACAGTGGCTCCACAGTGGCTCCACAGTGACTCCACAGTGGCTCCACAGTGACTCCACAGTGACTCCACAGTGGCTCCACAGTGACTCCACAGTGGCTCCACAGTGGCTCCACAGTGACTCCACAGTGACTCCACAGTGACTCCACAGTGGCTCCACAGTGACTCCACAGTGGCTCCACAGTGGCTCCACAGTGGCTCCACAGTGACTCCACAGTGACTCCACAGTGACTCCCGCTCTGAGCCCTGACTCTCCCCCAGACAGCGTGACCATCTCCCCTAAAGACGCCCGCTGGGTGGGCGCCTGGTGGCTGGGCTTCTTCATCTCCACCGCCCTCCTGCTCCTCTCCGGGATCCCCTTCTGGTTCCTGCCCCGCACCCTCCCTCAGCAGGGGCCCCCCCCCGAGGGGGAGGGGCCCCCACCCGAGGGGGAGGGGCCCCCACCCGAGGGGGAGGGGCCCCCCGAGGGGGAGGGGCCCCCGGCCCACCCCGCCGCCCCCCAGGAGGGGCTCCTGGGGCTGGACGGGGAAGTCCCCCACAGCCCGGAGGACAGACCGGCCCCCGTCCACAAAGGTGAATGATAATAATGTTAAGTTAACATTAATAGTGTTATGTTAATGTTAATAATGTTAATAATGTTAATGTCTGTGGAGTCCTTTTCTATCGCCAAATATAGTAACACTGTGGTGGGCGAGCCTACTGAGGAAAGCCCTTACATTGCAGTGTTATGTATTTCACTTATTTTCAGTACAGTTGTGTGTATCGATTTGTGTGTGTGTTTGTGTGTGTGTGTGTGTGTGTGTGTGTGTGTGTGTGTGTGTGTCTGTCTGTCTGTCTGTCTGTCTGTCTGTCTGTCTGTCTGTCTGTCTGTCTGTCTGTGTATGTGTGTGTGTGTGTGTGTGTGTCTGTCTGTGTATGTGTGTGTGTGCGACACACACACACACACACAGATACACCGTTTGGCTCTATGGGAGCAATAATCACTTATCACAGTAGGTGGCGCCAAAGAGAACAAAACAGCGATCTTTGAGACTGCCGCTTTAAAGATTAAGATATCAGAATCATCACAGTCTTGACTTGGAGCGAGGCTGGACGTGTGGGTCTCACTGGATGGTGTTTTCTGAACGGGCTCCCCGTCGTGCAGGGCTGCTCCGGTCCCTGAAGCAGCTGCTGGGGACCCCGGCCTACCTCCTGCTCTGCGCCGGGGTGCTGCGCTTCAACGCCGTCATCGGCCTCTTCACCTTCA
>NC_140288.1:12041139-12086139 GCF_964030765.1 Micromesistius poutassou
GTACAAAAGGTTCTCAGACGTTAATAATGCTAAATTGTTTTAGCGTTTATTGACTACGTTCTATTCTATCTTCTATAGCTAGAAAGCCTTTCCCTTTGAGGAATCCCTCAGACTGTTGCCATGTAATTAAGCAATAATGCACTTTACCTGATCGGAAAATGATGTCAAATGAATAATCTTTAGTGTGCATCACTGCAATCTGTCTGATCTAAGGAGTTGATATACTGTCTCTTATTCAACTCTTGGTTTTTCTAATTGAATGAATACTTGTGCTCATAACGACTTTGTTAGTGAGTATCGTTTGTAATGAATCTGATCTTAATCCTGAAGCCCCTTTGCCTGGTCACTGTGGAAACACAACACCGCCGACACAGGAACACGAGAACAGACGAGTGGTTTGGTTTGATGAGATCAGAGTGAACGGCGCCGAGGTAAGTAATGGAGGTCCTCTCGTCTGGGTAATGGTTCGGACGAGTGTTGGGGGGGGGGGAGATTAATTTGTCTGCGTTATTCATGAGATCAAAACAAAACAAAGAGCTTCCTGAGCGCTTGGCCGTTCATAACAGCGGACAATCGAGTCCAGCCCTCCCTGCTGGCTCTGTGCGTGTGGCGATGACCTGCACTAGCAGGTGTTGGTCGGCCCGTCGCTGTGATGCACAGATCTCGATGCCTTGGTAATGGTGTAGCGACGTCATTTAACATGCAGAAAAATGTCTTATGTAAAAAACAATAAAGCTGCTGACTATTATGTAATTAAGGACCAATTAGCGCATGGGGGATTGCGGATTATGATGCTCAGATTCAGCTTCTGGGGAGTGAACCAGTCACTTTATCCCTTAGAGTGTCTAGTTTGTGTTGTTGTGTAACTTATGTTAAAAGTCTTTGAAACATAAACACTGCATTCCACCTTTATGCCAACATCTCTACCGACTCTGTCAAACCCACTTTACGCGTGGCTCAGTAAGACTCCTGTGGCCATTCGTATCCCAGAAGCTCCAGCAGATGTGGTCTGTGTAAAACAGCTCCTACGTTATGAAGGGACTTAATCAAGATCCACGGGGGAAATCTGGGAGCGGTGATGTGAGCGGTGCCAGGGGCGGGTGACTAACGAGTGACTAACGTACTAATGAGGCCTGGGTCGAGGATTCAGGAGCAAACGGTTCAGAACGGGACACTGAAAGGGAACGCAGATGGGAACCAACGGGTTGTGTTCTGAGCGTACAACACAAAGCTAGTGCTAAGTAATTCGATTTGGATTCTTCCTCGCGTGTGCCACAGCTATTACCCTTTTTCCTCAATGCTGCTTGTTGTGATAGTTTTACTTTTCTTAATAAATAGGGTAGCTCATCATTGTTTTTTAATAATGAGTTTGCATGAATTATGGATGGATTCCTCCTGGAGCTGCTTCATTATTTATCATCCCTGAGGCCCCTAGGGGGCAGCAGAGGGCCAGGGCTCACGGACACTAGAAGTTGAGGCGGGGTGGGGGTGGGGGTGTGTGTGTGTGTGTGTGTGTGTGTGTGTGTGTGTGTGTGTGTGTGTGTGTGTGTGTGTGTATGTGGGTGGTGTGTGTGTGTGTGTGTGTGTCTTCAAACTTTTAGAGAGTTGGGCTTGAGTTCACTGCGGTCACTCCCACCACGGCGCTGACAGCGGTGACGAAGGTGATGATGAAGACGGTGACGTAGGTGTGTGTGTGTGTGTGTGTGTGTGTGTGTGTGTGCAGAAGTGAGTGTGTTAAAAAGCATGTTGAACCAAATTGATCCAATGGGATCTATGGTGTTGATATAGACACGCCCCCACCCACCAACCCACCCACACAGACACACAATTTAACCGGGGTGAGATAGGTGGGGGGGGGGGCTATCTCTGGAAAGAGGGTGGTGGCTTCACAAGCTGGAGGAGAGGGAGGGTATAAACGGCCGGGAGACAGCCACCAGTGGAGAGACGAGCCCAGAGCCAGGGGACCAGCACACACTGACTCCAGCCAGGTGGGTACGCTCCTTCGCTCCGTCTCTCCATCACCCTCTCCTCATCACTGCTCTCGTTTTGTCTATTTCTGTCCAACTCTCTCTCAAACTGTATCCATCTCTCTCCCATTCTTCATCTCTCTATTTGTCCGTCCATCTCTGTCTCTCTCAACTAGCCAGGTCTCTATCTCTCCACGGACTCTCTCTCTCTCTCTCTCTCTCTCCTCACTCAGTACCATCCCTCTCTCTCCCAGTCTCTCTCTCTTTGGACTGGACCTGTACATTAACTTATTTCAGTGTGGAAACATCAAAAGCTTTTTTATTTGGTTCTTTGAGATATATAGAAATGATCTTGCTTTTAATTATAAAATGAGTCTTGAAATCAACTAGTAGTTTATAAATAGCTTTGTGTGCAAACGTAGTGGATTGATTATTGTAGGAATAATAATAAAAAGTGGCCTACTAGTTATTAAATTAATATTAATATTATTTAATTATTATATATTTTAAATGAGTGAATGTGTCATGAAGACAGACCATGTCTCCCATCAGGGAATTTTTCGGAACGATGCCCCAGCTGAGGCTACCTGTGCTCCTTGTCGTCCTTCCCTTCCTGCTGGACCTGGCCCTCACGGCCCCACACAGCTACCGGTGAGCAGGACCCCGCCTCGCATCGTCACCACCTCATCTGTATCTGCATCTCCAGACTGACCCGCGCACTCGTGTCAGCTCTGGTGTAGAATGCACGCTGCAGAGATGCGTTTTACATTACATTCACATTTAGAGCATTTAGCAGACGCTTTGATCCAAAGCAACTTACAATAAGGACATGTGTCAAAAGAAAGAGAAAAAAAAATTGCTGTCGGTACAGTAAGGATGTTCATAGAACCAAGTGCCAAGCACTTACAATAACTAGGTTAACCCATTCCCCGTATGCAACAAAGATAGCAAGGATAAGATGCAACATGAGGCTAAGTAATATTTTTAAATGCAAGGACGTATAATATACAATAAGTCTGTAGGAGGGGTGGGGGGGATAATGCAAAGAAGTGACAGCTGCACCATCACTGTGACTCCAAGATGCAACATCTCACACACTGTAGCTCATGAGAACGCAACACAAGCTTGTGTTGGGATCCTTTAGCTTCTCTAGACTCTGACTAGTTTAGATTTTTCCAAAACTGGGCCATGCATTACAAGTTAGCTTTTTCCATGTAAGCTTTGATTTGTCCTCAGCCTCACCTGTAAATAGGATAAAAGTTTCTGACTGAATGTCAGGTTGATGTAAACCTGTAGCTAAGAGACGAACACCAGATAAGACGTGACGTCTGTGGACACACAGCTCAGGGGAGGAAGGGAGGAAGAAAGAGGAAGAAAGAGGAAGAAAGGCAGGAATGGAGGAGTCTTGGAGAGGACGTGAGTGGAGGAGAAAACAGAATCCTCTAAAACCCAAGTGGCCACTTGTCCCCTGTGGCCCTGACAAAGCGGTGAAGAGGGTATCATGTGGATGGGGTCTGACCCCTGACCCCTCCCCTGTAATGCAGGTACTTCAGTCCGTCCTTCGCCAGGGAACCCGAGGTCGCTCTTCCAGACACCGAAGACTGGCAGGCTCAAGACATGCTCTCCGAACTCCTCCTGCGCATCCCAGCCTTGCGGGCCCAGAGGGGGCTCACCGCCGTCAACAGGTACCGCCTAGTGGCTCATCTTCTGGAACACAATCAACCAGCCGGTTATTGATAGAAAGACAAGATTTACATTTACATTCATTTAGCAGACGCTTATTTATTATTTTTTTTGGTGGCTTGCAATGCACCTGTCATTGCGTGGTTTCTATCTGTTATATGGAATGGCTCTTTGCACTGTAGTTGTAAACAAAGCGCCAGAGCTGGTTCCGAATGAGTGCATGACGTCACTCACCTTGTGGGAGGGGCCATTTGATCCAATCAGATACCGCAGCTGCAATGACCAGTATTCACCGAGAGGTGGCGCTCACACTGCGGTTTATTTTGGGTGTTGGGTAACTCTTTATTAAAGGCTAGTTTCTAGTTATTAGAACAATACAATATTGTATTTGCTAGTCAAATTCATTAATTATCCATTTAAAAACCTATTCAGTACAATAAGGCCCATGTTTTAAAACCGGTCTAAGTCTAATTTGTTACATCTCTTAAGAAAATGGTGTTTTATAGACTTTCAGTAAAGCGTACGGATGCACTGTAGACCTGAATGAGGCAGAGGATAGGACGACGAATTATTTTGGAAAGTAACGATTATAAGAGTATCAATCAATGGTCCTCCTAACAAAGGATTTCCCTACAGCCACCACATCGCGAAGAGGAAGTGCAACGTGGCCACCTGCGTGACGCAGAGACTGGCGGACTTCATGGGGCGGTCCGGTAACACCATCGGGGCGACGGGGCTGCTGGAGCCGACCAACGTGGGCTCCAGCACGTACGGCAAGAGGAGCGTGCTGGCCGTCCGCTTCCCGGACTTCTAGTCCCGGGGGACGACGGAGGTCGTCCACAGTCCAGCGCTCACTTCGGATCGAGTGGGCGATCCGCGATTTCAATGATTCATGGTAATAGGATCATTTATGATCATGAGCGCAATTTTGAATGTGCCTTTGGTGAACTTCAGTTGAAAAGGTGGCGCTTGTGTCGAAAAAAGCGTTTGAAATGTGTTTTTGTTGTTGGTCGTGTGTCAAGTAATCTCATCATGAATAAACGAATATAATGAAGTCGATACACTATGCAGATACAAACATATGTGTATGTAGGCCTATTCCACTACATTTGTGATCTGTTTTTATAATAAAATGTTTAAATGTATAGCCTTGAAATGGGTTCCCGGTGCTTCTCCATCTATGGCAGGCCTCTGACATCAGATTAAATAAACGTTTCCTCACGTCACCATATCACCACATATTGACCTGCCTAACAACCGACAGGCAAACAGGACCTCAAAACCCACCTTTTTAAGATTGCTTCCACCCCTCCTTCTTCTCCTTTCAACCCTCCTTCCCTTCTCCTCTCTTCCTAATTTTCTATATTTTTACTAATATGCGTTCTTATTAGGGCTGTCAAACTATTAACATTTTTAACCGCGATTAATCGCATGGTATTGTTGAGTTTAACTCAAGATTACATTTTTTAAATTCTATTTTGAATCGACTCCAATTGAAGTTAAATGAGATTATCAAATAGAATGATACATTATCATTCATACCAAATTAACTTAATAAGCAAAAACTAAACTAAGTGATCTTGAGGGAGTTTTATTGACACACTCAGTGTGGGTTGAATATTAAACTTACGGAACACCACAGATCTGGGAATTGTAAACAGGCAGTTACTTAGCACAATTGTAAACCAACAGTTTACAAGTAGCCTAAATTAAAATAAGTTGCACCACAGATTTGGGAATTGTTAACAGGCTGTCACTTACAATTGTAATCAAGCAGTCACTTATTGCAAGTGTAATTTAATTTAAAATAAGTGAAGATAAAAACAAAAAATAATTCTGATATGAATGTTGACATTCTGTGGGCAATACGTTTCAAAATCACAGTAAAAATAAATGAAAAAGAGAATGTGCGTTAATCATTTGTATTAATCGAGTTAAAATAAGATTGTGTAAACGCGTTATTATCGCGCTAATTGTAACAGCCCTAGTTCTTATTAAATAATTGTATAATGTGTAACATTAGTGAGAATAGTTCATTTGGGTACATGTCAATGGGCCATCTTTACTGTAATCCACTGGTGTGTGTGTAAAAACATTGACTGGGCCCCATCAACTCGGACGAATGTTGGGGAGGGGAGTTTAATTTGGCGTTATATCAGCGTTATTCATCAGATCGAAACAAAACAAAAATCTTTCTGAGTGTCGGGCATTCATAACAGCGTAACAGCATACGTTATGGGGATGCGTAATGCTTTAAATACGGTACCTTAAAAGCATCGTGTACCGCGCAATGACGCACGTCATGAACCCATCGTGGATACCCGGCGACCCTGAGCGCCTCCGGGTGAACCCGAAGCACAAATGGATTCACTGAAACAGACAAATTGCCCTTTTTTTGCAGACGAATCCAAAAAACAACGTGGCAATTATCTACTGAACATGCCGACAGAGAGACGGCCCGGGACGTGTCAAGTCCCCCCGTCACATAACACTAATGATGAGTGTGTGTTGATGCAGCGATGGAAACTGCTGAATGTTGTGATGGGATGTTATGGACTGACCTGCTGGCTCCATACTCTCTGAGCCTGATGGAGTGTTCACCTAATGCACACGCTAATGCGCGCGCGCGCGCACACACACACACACACACACACACACACACACACACACACACACACACACACACACACACACACACACACACACACACACACACATTTATAAATGTATACATACATACACACATGCATACACACACCCACAGACATATGTCTATATATAACAATCTATAAATATATATATATATATAAACATAGTCTCAACCCCATTTACAACAATCACAGCGAGAGGAATCGTAATACCAATATTTAAGAACTCCGAACAATTATAAATGTATTAATATGTATGAGCAGTTCTAACCTCACAACGTCACATTTATAACTGCTTATGTAAAACGCGAACTTCTATTACGAAGACATTTGGACGCGGGGCTTTCCGTAGCAGGTTGTAAACACACTCCCTCTGCCTTCCTAACACGGAACTGGAAGTGCAACTTCAGGATTCTTGCCACTTTAGTTTCAAGTTTCTGTTTCTTTTGTGTGAATGTAATTAGCGTCTAAGCCTCCGGACGTCATAGATCTCCGTCTGTGTTGAACGTCAGTCTTTAGTTAACTCTGGTTTACCCATGGCTGCTCGCTAACGTTAGCTCCTCTGAGAGGATGGCAGAGACCATCCCTAACTTAACCATCCCGAACTTAACCATCCCTAACTTAACCATCCCGAACTCCATGCAGAGCTTCCAGTTCCTGGTCGTCGGAGGAGGCATCGCAGGGGTGACATGTGTGGAGCAGGTGAGACGGGACTGGGGTCGGAGTTGGCCTCACGTGTTGACTGCGTTCTGAGGAGCCTGGACGCAGAGGCTGATCGGAACTTCATGGTCTCAATTAAATTGAATTCAATCAAATTCAACTTTATTTGTATAGCCCTTAATCACAGGTACAGTCTCAAAGGGCTTAACAGACCATATATTTATGACACCCCCTGACCCTAAAAATTCCCTTAATTGGTAAGGAAGAGATCTTGAGAAGGAACGCGGAGTGGGGGGCCCCTCCTTCCAGGGATGGTCAGGAGTGCGACGGGGGCCGTAATCGGCATAAATACACACAGGCAAAACAAATCTCCTGGGTCTGTTGTGTCTACAGCTGGCGTCGGACTTCCCCTCCGCGGAGGTCGGGCTCATCACGGCCGCCTCTCACATCAAGGCGGTGGCCAACTTCAAACAGGTAGGGACGGCGACGTCTGAGTCAATATGTGACTGTGTGTATCAGTAGCGTATAGACAAGGGCTGAAGGGGTTAGGGCTCTTGCTTGATGTCACAGGGAAGAGCTGGGAATCAAACTGTGTTGTGACGTTCTTCCTCGCTTGTTGTTTTTTTGTGGTTTGCATCAATGACGTTATTTTATTATAACTATTGGATTTATTCAGATACTACTATCCTCCCAAAGCCTATGTACTAATTCTGTATTATAATAAAGTTTAAATATCTGCCCCCTTCAGCTTTACTTCCACACCTTGTTAAGCTTTTGACTGCCTTGTGTGTATCCTTCTTTCTTTAGCCCCACCACCTCTTCTCTTTCACTAAGATTCTTTCTTTCATTTAAAGCATATTGTACAGTCTCTATCTGATACCCTGATTCCAAGCTACTCTGAAGTCTATCCTGTGTTGTTTTTGTACCTAATTGTGCAGCACTAAATCACCCTTTATTGTTTATTTTAATTCTTATTAAATCAAACAAGAAATGTGTCTATGTATTAATAGTTGATCATGGTGCTGACCTGTACTGTTCTCATGGTTAGCGGTCGTGTTCCCTGATATCAAACTGACTGAATGAAGAGCCGACTGACTCTGAATGTCCGTCCGCTAAACGTCTCCCCCTCAGGTGTCTCAGACCTTGGAGGAGTTTGACGTGGAGGAGCGTCCGTCCAGCGTGCTGCAGGAGAAGTATCCCAACGTCACGGTCATCCAGTCGGCCGTCAGAAGCCTCCAGGCGGACCAGCATGTGAGCTGAAGCCCTCCTACGCACACAGTACCTACATCGGTTCCTACACACCTTCCTAATGAAACCGCACTGTTAGAAGAGGTTCTGTCGCCGTAATATAATAATAATATTATATATATATTATATAATATATAATAATAATATTCAGTCAGAGACGGACTAACAGCATGTAGGCTTCTGTTATGGGAGAGATACCGACATGAAAACAGCACATCAAAGATGACAGAACTAAACAGAGGAAAGACAAGAAGGGATTCATTCCTTCAAGATTAGTTTTAGTATAATAAATCAAAATGGGAATTGGAAATGGGAATGGGAAAGTTTGTGTTGCAGGAAGTCGTTGTGAAACTCTTCCTTAATTTCTGTGACAACATGACTGAATCTTTCTCGTTGTACAGGACGAGTCTAGCCTGGCTCCGCCCCCCTCCGAACTTCCACTCAATTTTCATTTCCCTTCAGTACTACGTCTGGGTTTGCAGTGTTGCAGGTTTTCTGCAACCAATTATTTGGCCGTCCAATCAGCAAACAGAGGGAGTGGCTGAGAACATTGACGTTGAGGTTGTGCGCTAGTTTGAGTTGTAGTCAAACGTCAGCGATTGGTTATGGCAGATCCAGAGTGGCACTGGGCAGATCTAATAGTTTTAAACTCCAACAGACGTTTGTCAATGGAGAAAGGCCAGACTCAAATTAAATGAAGTACGAGATTCTGGTAGGACCAGGCTAGGACGAGTCAACAGCAGACTCATAAATATAAGATAATATCATATATATAATGTATAAATGCTGACCCAGTCTTGTGCTACAGACAACTACTTGTCCTGTCCATCATGCTCCGTCCATCTGTCCTCTCCACAGACCTTGCAGACGGAGGACGGACGCTCGGTGGGCTACGAGAAGCTGTGTATCTGCAGCGGGGCCCGGCCCAAACTGCTGACCCAGGACCAGCCCTACGTCCTGGGGGTCCGAGACACCGACAGTGTTCAGGTGGGTCTCCTTCTGAACCCCCCCCGACCTAGACCACTGGAGCCGAGAGGTCCACTACGGACAGTTTAGTCTTTAGGTCATATTCCTGGAGCCTTCCAGATGGAAGGGGTGGAAGGTCACCTCACTGGCTTTTTAAAGACTCACAGAATCACTAGGATTCCCATGCATGTGCAGCTCTATCCCTGAAGACCACATCAGCGCTGTTGGTTTTTGAAGACGTCCGGTACTTTGACAACGCTTGTGTGTTTGCAGGAGTTTCAGAAGCGGTTGTCCAGCGCCAAGAGAATCGTCGTCGTTGGAAACGGAGGCATTGCCCTGGAGTTGGTGTAAGTGGATTCAAAACACTCTTATTGGCTCCTATTTGTTCCAGCTGATGCAACTTTAACTTTAACTTACCATGATTACCATCTTACCATGGTGATATAACAGGGACTGCAGTTACCCGAGTATGACTGTAGATGGTGCTGTTTGTTTCAAAGCATTTATTTGACATGTTTAGTTGGTCAGAAATGAAGGAAAAAAGGTAGAGCTGAAAACTTAAATGAAGTTCATAAATGATGATGAGATAAAAGGTTTGGATTAAAATAGGTGTAAGGATATAAGATTCCAGAAGAACCTTTACCCTAAGTATTGGCTGGTTTACTTTCAACTTTTCCCCATTTACAATTCATCACATATTTAAATGATATCCACAGAAGATGCAGCGTTAAGCCCAGAGCCAACAGAGCACAAAGTTCATATTTGTAGCTCAACCCATGAAATAAATAGATTAAAATGGTTCTAACCACTAAGCACACATTAATGTGTGGGGCTGTATTACATGCTTTCCTCGTTTAGGACTGAAGTCTATTTTGGCTCTGAAACTCAAACCTTGTACTGTGTCGCGACTCAAGCTCTGGTCTTTACCAGTGCTCCTGATCCGTCTGAGGGTCAAAGTGTCAGACACACATCGCTCAGACACGGTGGAGGCTGTGACGGCGTGGTGGTGGTGGTGTTGCAGGTTCGAGGTGGAGGGCTGCGAGGTGGTCTGGGCCGTGAAGGACAAGGCCATCGGGAACACCTTCTTCGACGCGGGCGCCGCCCAGTTCCTCATCCCGTCGCTGGAGGCCCAGCGGCCGCCCCGGGACGCGGTCTGCAAGAGGGCCCGCTACACCACGGAGCAGGGCTCTGAGGGGGGCCTGCACACCTTCACCGCAGGTCCCTACCACACGGAGCCCCCTGTCACTCCCAGGGGTCCACCTGTAGCTCGTTAAGGAGTTCACCTGTAGCTCGTTGAGGAGTTCACCTGTAGCTCGTTGAGGAGTTCACCTGTAGCTCACCTGTAGCTCGTTGAGTTCACCTGTAGCTCGTTGAGGAGTTCACCTGTAGCTCGTGAAGAAGTTCACCTGTCACCTGTAGCTCGTTGAGGAGTTCACCTGTAGCTTGTTGAGGAGTTCACCTGTAGCTCATTGAGGAGTTCACCTGTAGCTCATTGAGGAGTTCACCTGTAGCTCATTGAGGAGTTCACCTGTAGCTCATTGAGGAGTTCACCTGTAGCTCGTTGAGGAGTTCACCTGTAGCTCGTTGAGTTCACCTGTAGCTCGTTGAGGAGTTCACCTGTAGCTTGTTGAGGAGTTCACCTGTAGCTTGTTGAGGAGTTCACCTGTAGCTTGTTGAGGAGTTCACCTGTAGCTCGTTGAGGAGTTCACCTGTAGCTCGTTGAAGAGTTCACCTGTCACCTGTAGCTTGTTAAGGAGTTCACCTGTAGCTCGTTGAGGAGTTCACCTGTAGCTTGTTAAGGAGTTCACCTGTAGCTCCTGGAGCAGGTAGGGGGCGGGGCCAAAGGGCTGTAGGATGCCTACAGGTAGGCTAGGGATCAAACCCACAACCTTTATTTGAAGACATCTTCTGACCTTAGAGGAGGGCTTGGTTGACGATACAATGTCCATCATTCCAAAGTACAAAATAAATATGAAAGAGCACAACAGCAGCTTCACCAGTAGAGGGCAGTCACACACCACAGAGACCACAACAGAACGCAGAGTTAAAGTTCAACGAGTCCCACTATAGCTTATGTGTGTGTGCAACCCTGTGGCCGTAACAGTATGTGTGTGTCTCTTTACCCAGGTGGGGACCGACGTGGACCTGGTGCTGGTTCTACTGACGCTGGCAGTGCTTTGGGTCCAGACTGGCATGAAGGGTTCCTGCTGAGGGGAGCGGGGGAGGTGAGACACCAGGTTCAGCCCTGCTACACTCATCTGCTACACTGATCCAGTTTACTCCAAACCAGGGGCCTCATGTACAAAGCTGGCTTACGCACAAAAAAGCTGCATAAGCCACTTCTCAAGCAGACGTTCGGATGTACAAAGGATGCCTTGACGTGAGAAAGTGCGGTTCTCCATGCAAACTAAATGCCTGGCTTACGCACATTTCTGCTGCATTTTGTCAGTTGGCGGCACATAGAGGCAATGCAGCGCAACAACATTAGGCCTACTTGATCACAAGTCATGAAGTAATATTGCAATATGAGGCTAGTTCAAAGTGGATTTGAACGTCAGGATGTGTGATCTTAAATGCACTTCCATCATGTGTTATTGTTGTCGAGACGCATAATGTGACACTGTTGTTGATGTTAGGCTAAACGTAAACAGACCCATAAAAATATATTGTTACTATTGGAGTTAAAAGGAAATTAAAAGGAAGCCCCAGCAATATTATTTTCAGTGATGATTAAACGTTACATATTTCAGGACCACGCATGACATCTGGGCTAATGGATCGCTCTTCACGCATTTGTCGTCAGATTCTTGACTGCAGTATTATTATTTGATGTTGCGTGGAGTAAGAACAAGCCATTGTTACTTAAAATCAATCCATCAATGAACCAGTCGGTCGATTTCGAATTATGTACATATTATTGGGTGTCTGGATACAACCTATCGTCAGCATGCATCCAAATAAATGAGAATATAAAAGCATGCGCAAAATGTGGCAATAATCGATAGGTTTACAATGGCAGTGTTGGCCTTGTTAGAAGATGGTCACATTCAAAATAAACAGGTGTTCCGCGACTATTATGATTTTTTGGCCAAAAGTGAGCCGATCCCAAATCACAGCTGCCACCCTTTGCTCAAATAGGGCGAGCTCCCAGACTCCGCCCCGCTGCGCTCTGACCCACGCTTCTCCGGTGGGCAGACAACTTTCTTTTTACGTCCACCTTGATGTCCAACCACTTTTTTTTAATGTCAGCCACAGTCAGCCACGTTCGGCTTTCCGCCCCAACCTCATTGACCGACTTGGCAATGTTTTCCCACGCCAGTTTTTTGCTTTTGGTGCTGATTCCGGAGGAAAGAGAGCTAAACAAGATCTTATTTCTGGCCTCTACCTCCGAATTCAGCACCTCCACCTCGCATTCACTAAAGTTATTTTTTCTTCCTTTCTCCATTTTCTCCCTTCTCCTAACGAGCGCACTACTGCAGGTCTATTTATACTAATTAGCATATTGAATGAGGGAGGAGACTGGGCGGAGAGACGGGCTCGTGCACGTGCGCTCAATTTCACGTTAATTGGGATGTACAAAGAGAATCTGTGTGAAATCGTGCTTACACAAGGATTGATACATCCAGATTTTTTTGTGCACAGCAGCTTTCCAGATTTTGTTTTAGTCAGAAATCCACGCAAGTCTTAGTACATTAGGCCCCTAATCAGCTAGAAGCACAGTGTGAACGGAATTAGGATTCTATCCCTGAACCAAGTAAACACACACACACACACACACACACACACACACACACACACACACACACACACACACACACACACACCCTGTGGGGGAATCGGTCTCGGAAATTTGTGTTCAAATATCAGTCTCCCAGGCAACGATGCAGAGTTGACCCATGTTTCTAAACACGATGCAAAGTCTCCTGAATGCACACGATTATCGATTTCCAAATGAGTGGATATTCTGTGTGGATGAACCCACTGTTTCAGCTGGAATACAAAAGCCATGAGACGTAAAACAATGTCAAGGCTATTGGCTGAGAGTTCTAGGAAGGAGGGGGGAGTGTTGTCCCCATGGTTACCACACACAGCGACTTTGTGATACTTTTTTAGCACCGTCGTTGTGTACGGGCATTGTAACGCGCAATATTGCATATGAAATGCGACAGACACACACTGTGGTGCTATACTACTAAGTGCCCAAGGAGTTTAACCCTCAACATAGAGAGAAACAGAGTTTATAGAGGGATTACACCCAACCTACAAAGTCCACTGGTTTTAGGTAGATCATTTAAAATAGATGGATGGAAGGAAATGTCAGCTATAAAGAAGGCGAAAGAAACAAACAAACATTGGTTTTCAACTCTACAGTGAACCAAAGTATTCCTTTTTATCACTTCTTGGAAGACTAGTGCTCAGTGATTGGAAGGTTTCCATGACAACGTTAACATAGTAAATGATACCGGTAACAAGGGAAACACCCTGGAACGCAGAAACAAATGTGTGTGTGTGTGTGTGTGTGTTGCTCCATCCAATCAGAAACATCGAACGTTTCTCTCCAGATCAGTAAACAAAGATGCCAGAGGATTTAGTGTGGTGGTGTTCGGAGGAGTGCGTCCTTTTGTCGTTGTGTGTAACCTGAGCTCAGGCTAATTCAATGCACACACTCACAGCCCATATCACCCAGCACAACAGGTTTCACTGAGGGGCCGGTCAACCTGCAGGGGCCCGCGGCCCTGGGGCCCCTCCCCATGACTCTCTCCCCCCCCACCCCCCCACCCCCCCCTCCCCTCTGCAGTGGCTTTTAAAAAAAGAATGGCTGCTTTATGTTTTTTCTTCTAAAGGGAACAGCTTATTTTGGAGATCAAGGTCATACTGTGACAATAAAATAACCAAAAGAGGGTTTTAATATTATAGGATGTTACATATCTAAAGAAATGTCACATCCTACAACTAAAAATTTCATAAATGCAACTATAAACTAAACTATAGGCTATTAGTTGTTTTATATACAGTATTACTATATATAGAATATGTGTATGTATTATTTTATGTTATATATGTTATGTTATCCTCATTTTAGGGGTCGAAAAGGTTTTGTGGCCCCAGTTGAATTGTATTTGGTGGGAGAGGAACCAGAAAGGTCTCTTTTGATGGTGAAGGTCACAGACCCCAGGTGAAGGTCACAGACCCTGGTCTAGGGCGTTACTTTCCATTCTTGGCACACAAACTCAAAGTGGTAGGGGGGAAAGGCCCCGGTACACAGGCTCATAAAGGCCCCACAGGCCACGCCCAGACCAGTCCGCCCCCTGCCCAGTGTGTGTACAGTGTGTTTAACTCTCTCCTCTTCCTCCTCACCCTCCTCCTCTGTGACCAGACCCCCCGGGGGGTCCGCGTGGAGTACGAGTGTGAGGTGCAGGAGATCTTCACCTCCTCAGACCCCCTGAGACCCCCCCCCACTCCTGGGTCGGACTACGGTGAGACCCCCGCTCTAGCGTTGACTTAGCATCACGTTCTTCTCATGGTGAATGTGTGTGAATGTCCTGGTATGATCAACATCAACACAGGGCCAGGGTAAAGGTCAAAGGTCAACTGATGGTGTCCCCCACTGTAGGGGCGTGGCCCGTCTACGTCAGGCTGACCAATGGGAGGACGGTGGGCTGTGACTTCATCGTCAGCGCCACGGGCGTCGTGCCAAATACGGACGCTTTCCTCCAGGGGAACAATGTAAGGAAAATACACAATTAATCAACAGGATGTACTTGATACACACAATTAATCAACAGGATGTACTTGATACACACAATTAATCAACAGGATGTACTTAATACACACAATAAATGCAACGCAGTTTGAGTACATTGCATTTATTGTGTGTATTTACTAAGTGAATCCTGTTGATTAAGTGGTACCATGCAGTACATTGAACTTATTGTACACACAATTGACATACAATAAGTGCAATGTACTTCTTAATACACACAGTAAATGAGCTCGCACACTTCAAGGAAGAACAGAAACCCACACAATGATTCCATTTTTTAATTTAACCTTTATTTATCCAGGTGAGTCCCATTGAGACCTTTAGCCTCTTTTTCAAGGGAGCCCTGACATACAGACATAAAGATATTGCACAAAAAAACATGAAGCATAAAAACTGATCACTTAGACATTACACAAAAATACGACAAAACATAGAATCAGAGCACGTAGACATTGCACAAAATTTGACGAAACACAAAAACAAAGCACAGAAAAGACAGGTTCAACAAAACATACTTAACACCGGGTTTTTTTTAAATGGTTAAGAGGAATCGCAACAGATAACTTAAGATCTTTTTGAAAGACGGCACCAGGGAGCCGGGGATTTCCAGCACCAGGGAGCCGCATCACTAAAAGCTGTCTCACCTAGCTCAGTCAGTGTTCTTGGAGTGTCTAAGAGTATACAATTATTTGAACGCAAACTATAAGATGAGTGCATTTGGGACAAAAGATCAGAAAGATATGAAGGCAATTTGCCAATAATACCTTTATAAATAAAAATATGCCAATGGGTCCATCTGCGGAGTGAGAGAGAGCTAAAACCAGTCGACTCATAGAGAGAGCAATGATGAGTGTGTGATTTGGCATTTAAGATAAAGCGTAGTGCACCATGGTGAACTGTATTGAGGATGTGTAGGGTTGTTGAGGCAGTATTCATGTATAAGACGTCGCCATAATCCAATACAGGAAGAAAGGTGGCATTTACCAGTGTCCTTCTAGCTTGAAGAGTAAAACATGCTTTGTTTCTAAAATAAAATCCAACCTTAATTTTCAGTTTCTGGGCCAGCTTCTCAACGTGAACTTTAAAAGTGATCTTATCATCAATCCAAAAGCCTAGATATTTGTATACTGGGACGGGGAAGGGACTGGGAAGTGGAGGCTGATCGTGATTTAGTGAACTGCATGACCTTGGTTTTTTTCAAGATTAGAAGTATTACGTTGGAACTCCTCTACTCGCTTGAGAGCAACGGTAAAGTTTGTAATGTTGAACACGATTTGCTTTGGATTACACTTTTGAAAGATGCAGGAAAAGAGCTGTGGGGTTGCAATCGACCACTTCAGCGATCTTATTTATTGACCACAGCCATCCCATACTGAGCAAAGTAACCACAAGCTTGTTTTTGCAGAATATGCTAATCCACTTCCACTTTGTCTGATATGACACACGCTGAGGCCCTGCAGTACACACAGTCACTCATGACCCGAGGATCTCATGTCTCTGTACGCTGCGTGAAAGGTGAGGGCCGTCCGTGCAAATCAGTGGTGTTAATCTGCGATGGCTGCGTCCTAATGTCCTCACATTACAACATTCAATGTTGACTACGTTTGCAGTTTGGGACGTGTTCCATTGTAAAGACAACCGTACACCTTCCCCTTTCGACTCGGTTCCACTTGAGTCTACACCACAGGGTTTTAGGTCATGTGATCCGTGTGACTCATAGAGGGAGAGGCTGCGCTCATGTGACTTAAGCGGAGGGCCAGTACCGCTCTGCTTAGCTGATCCTTTAGTGCATCCTCTGTCGGCGTGGAAACGACACTGTGCGCTTTAGCATGGTGAGTAAACACAAACACAGACCCGAGGAGCAGACCTCCCCATTGGCTGGGAGCAGCTGGCTGGTTTAACGGCTCCTCCTGTCCAGCCGCGAGCCTTCCTAGTCTGTGGTAGAATAGTACAGTATAGTAAGTAATGTGTTGGTGTTGTGTATCTGTGTAGTTGTGTATTTAATAGGGAAGGTGAGCCATTGTGTTGACACACACACACACACAGACAGACAGACAGACAGACAGACAGACAGACAGACAGACAGCTCAGTGATGAATGGGACACTCTGTAGACTAGAGCTCCTGACCTGTTTGCAGAGGATAGGGCCTATAGTTGGTAGAGTGTACTTTACCTATTGAAGGTGTCTCACTTTGGGCAAAAGCGTCGCAAACAGGCTGCTGACCAATGATGGGCCTCAGCCGGCCACAGCTGACGCTAACGCAGTGACATCACCAACACGGTGACATCACTCACGCCAACGCGGTGACATCACTCACGCCAACGCGGTGACATCACTCACGCCAACGCGGTGACATCACTCACACTAACGCGGTGACGTCACCAACGCAGCGACGTTGACGCTCAGGCGGTGACGTCACCAACGCGGCGGTCTCACTGGGCTCGTTGTTGTTGTTGTTGTTGTTGTTGTTGTCCAGTTCTCCCTGGCGGCGGACGGCGGGCTGCAGGTCGACGACCACATGATGACCTCGGAGCCGGGCGTCTACGCAGCGGGCGATGTGTGCAGTGCATGCTGGGAGCCCAGCGCCCTGTGGCAGCAGGTGCGTCTGGCGTGCGAGAGGGTGGTCCGGTCGAATGACGTCACGGTGCTGAGGGCCGGCGGGGGATTTACATAACGCTGTGTCGTCGTTATGTAACCCCGCTATGCTTATGCAAATACCCCCGGAGACATCCGTCTGGTTAGGCTCCTCCCACCACGGCGAGCAGCGCTCCGTGAAGACAGAGACGTCCGCAGAACCCAGACGGTCCTGAAGCTCTACTGTTAACCTAGCTGCCTTCTGTCTGGATACATGCTATATATATATATACTTCTTATGACAAATGTGCTTATTGTAAGTCGCTATGGATAAAAGCGTCCGCTAAATGTAAATGTTTATAAGGGATACTAATGTCTCTCAACTTGAGACACATTCGTTTGAGAGACATTTCATGCACGTGGTTACGTGTTACGTGTAAGGTGTATTCAGTGTTCTATATATGTAGTGTGTATTTAGTGGCCTGGAGACTCTACCTTATACAGTAAACAATGTATAGTCTACAGGCCTCACACTGATTAGTGTGAGACTACAGCTCTGTTCTTGTGTCTGACACACATCGCCAGGCATTCAAACGTCTTTTAACCAGGGAACCAGGCTAATTAGGGGACAATACATTAAGTAAATGTACTGTATATAGACATGTAAATGTCTATTATTTGGCAGAAAATAATTCAAATGTATATAGATATTAGTTTAGAGATGGTACGTTTAGATACAAAGTTGGAGATAGTTTTGTTTAGATACTAGGTTTATATTAGGTTTAGTAGATACTAGGTTAGAGATGGTTAGAGATCATTTAGTTTAGATACTAGGTTTATGTTAGGTTTAGTAGATACTATGTTAGAGATGGTTAGAGATCATTTAGTTTAGATACTAGGTTTATATTAGGTTTAGTAGATACTAGGTTAGAGATAATTTAGTTTAGATACTAGGTTTATGTTAGGTTTAGTAGATACTAGGTTAGAGATGGTTAGAGATCATTTAGTTTAGATACTCGGTTTATGTTCGGTTAGGTAGAAACTAAGTTAGAGGTGGTGAAGTCCAACAGGTGAAGTGTATTGTGATTTAACTTTAACACATGGTGCTAATGCTGACCTGACCCTTGACCCCAGATGCGGTTGTGGACGCAGGCGCGTCAGATGGGCTGGTTCGCGGGCCGCTGCATGGCGGCTGACGTACACACCCAGCCCATCGAGCTGGACTTCTGCTTCGAGCTCTTCGCCCACATCACCAAGTTCTTCAACTACAAGGTGAGGCCAGCCCACCGGCTCCTCCAATCCACACTAACCTCCTGGGTGGGCGGCGCCAACGTCTCTAAACGTTGTGCTAAGCTAGGCTAGGAGAGGAGAGGTTGTCCCGGTGTGGGTGTGTGTGTGTGTGACGGCTGGTTTGAGCAGCCTCACGTGGCTGAGTTTGACTCTGAGGCTGGTTTGAGCAGCCTCACGTGGCTGAGTCTGAAGCCGGCCACACACCACCGCCGAAGCGCAGCGGTGCGGTCGGCGAGTCAAATGCCGCCGCCCCCAGCACCAATAGGAAGCGTCGCTCTGCAGCACCGCTGTGGTTATGTTTTGAAAGCAGCAGACCAACAGACATAGTCTATGTTTGTTCTATGTTCTATAGGCTACCATTACGTTATAGCAGTTGTTTTATGACTACATACATGGCCCTGATGCCCGTGATCCTCTGTTTGTTCGATCACATTAATTCATAGTTACTTATGTCCTGTCGGGCGCTTTGTTTATGGTTTAGTCACTTTATTTACGGTCATTGCTCATTCATTCTGCATTGTGGAGTTATTCAGCTACTGCATCAACAATCTCCACATGTACAGGACCTTGTATAAAGACGGGATGTACAAAATAGCTTTAAAAAAAGAAGGCTTTCTCACGCGCGGCGACGTTAGGAAACAGAACAGTGGCGGGGCGTCAAGGCGGCGCCGGTGTGGGCTAGTACAGCAGAGATAACG
Source organism: Micromesistius poutassou (assembly GCF_964030765.1). Lineage (NCBI taxonomy): Eukaryota > Metazoa > Chordata > Actinopteri > Gadiformes > Gadidae > Micromesistius > Micromesistius poutassou. Next base: position 12,060,639 of record NC_140288.1, read on the forward strand.
GGGGCGTTCTTTATGACGCTGTGCTTCAGCGGCGGTGTGTTGGGCTTGACTCTGAGGCTGGTTTGAGCAGCCTCACCTGGCTGAGTCTGACTCTGAGGCTGGTTTGACTGAGTCTGATTAGATTCTGGGGCTGGGTGAGGCTGGTTTAAACTGCACAACAGTCACGTGCTTATGCTCCTCACTCTGGGGATAATGACTCGGGAGAAGACAAGGCTTGTTTAAACAGCCTCACCTGGGGCTGGGGGAGGCTGCACACCTGTTGCACATCGAGTAGTCCCATGTTGACCCAGCCATCACCACACACACACTCAGGGCGCACTCACACTAGGCCATGGCCGTTTCTTGTCTTCTTGTCTGTACTTGTGTACTTGTGTACTTGTGTACTTGCGTTCTCGTGAAACGTCATCAGTCGTAGCCCAAGTACTGTTCCAATTCAAAGTACGCATCAAGTCAAGTACAGACGAAAAACATGGAAGTGTTCTGGATGCCTTCTTAAACTGGCCGTTCCATCGAGGATGCATCGGAGGTGACTTGTGTGGACTTTACATTCTATTTTAAAATGAAAGAGGCTGGGGTTTTGTTTTATATAATTAGTTAATATTGTATAAGTTGCTGATAGAGGAAACCCATCGCAACGGAAATCCCGGTCGGATCCATCCGAGTGTGTGTGTGTGTGTGTGTTTCTGTTCTTATGTGTAAATTCTCGCTCATTCGTAATTATTATATCAATAGCCTACTCTCCAACTACATAGGCACGCTCATCTTTACCCTACATATAAAAAGTTGTGTGTATACCTTATACACACACGATAGGCATATCTTTTCATTTATATTCATATTAAATATAAAATATTAACATTAACTATTTTAAAATGAAAGCGGCTGGGGTTTTGTTTTATATAATTAGTTGATATTGTTCAGTAGTATATGCCTACATGAGGGCGTAGCACAGTTAACAGAGCGGCGGCGGTGACGCCATCCTCCTGCATGGAGCAGCAGACCATGCATCAGTACCTACAGACCTGCACAATGAACCGGATGACACGCCCCCAGCCTGCGTCCTTGTGTCTGGAGGAGCCCAGTAGAAGCAGCCTAGGTGGCGTGTAGCAGCAGACGTTGTTAGACCTATTCAACCAGAACCGAATCATTCCCTCAGAAGCGCCGCTCTCTCTTCTGCCAGTGACCCACGTGGGGCGTGGCCGGCCGGTGTGGGCAGGATTCAACACGTGGACTCGGTTGTCATGTGGATTTTCATTTCCTTGTTTGACGCCTTCCTTCAGCTGCTAACTCCGTCTCCCAGGGAGACAACCGGGACAGAATGAGATCCCCGCTCTCTGCTGCTCTACAGATGTTGTGGGCTTTAGCGTCCGGTCCGACTCAGTGGGGATTGAGTAGCTGGTTGGAGTCTGTCGCACATTGACTCAAGTCGTCCTATCTCTTATGGGACTTAGTGTTGAGGGTTAAGTAGTGTTATGTTAGTGTTAGGGTTGAGTCTTGAGGGTTAGGACTTCCTATCTCTTATAAAGAAGGTTCCTCTCATGTAGAATCTAAGCCCACTTCCTGTCTTCGCTGTCGCCATGAGGCCTCTCTGCCGTTTGCTTCGCTGCCGTGTGAAACGAGTCGAACCCAGGCTGGAACCTGGAGGCGCTACAGCACAGGACGGCCGGCGGGATGAACGGAACATTCTTCAGCGGGGCGGGGGTGGCCGCAGGGTGCCAGCACCCTGATGTGGAGCCGGTCGGGGCCTCCGTCGTCTTACATAAGCCCTCTGCTCCTCCGCCTCCTCCTCCTCCTCCAGAGGTCACTGATCACCCCGGGCCCGCTCATTCCACTCCGGATTCCTCTAGAACAACACTCGTCTGACCCGTGTTTCCACGGCCGCAGGTGGTGATCCTGGGGAAGTTCAACGCCCAGGGCCTGGGGCCCGACCACGAGCTGCTGGTGCGGTGCACCAAGGGCCAGGAGTATGTGAAGGTGAGGCCTTGGTTTAGTGAGTACCTGCTGTGTGTTTGGACATGGGGATCCACGCGTGAGAGGGCATTAGTGTAGTGGTTAGTGGGTTAGGTAGTGTAATGTTAGTGTTGAGGGTTAGGTACCATGTAACTTTACTACATACTTATTAGGTTTTGTTTCCATGAATAGGGTTAAGTTAGGGAGGTTGGGTTAGTGTTGAGGGTGAGGTAGTGTTATGTTAGTGTTGAGGGTTAGGTAGTGTTATGTTAGTGTTGAGGGTTAGGTAGTGTTATGTTAGTGTTGAGGGTTAGGTAGTGTTATGTTAGTGTTGAGGGTGAGGTAGTGTTGAGGGTTAGGTAGTGTTATGTTAGTGTTGAGGGTTAGGTAGTGTTATGTTAGTGTTGAGGGTGAGGTAGTGTTATGTTAGTGTTGAGGGTTAGGTAGTGTTATGTTAGTGTTAAGGTTGTGAATGACCTCCTGCCCCCCCCCCCCCCAGGTGGTGCTGAGGGGGGGTAAGATGGTGGGCGCCGTGCTGATAGGAGAGACGGACCTGGAGGAAACCTTTGAGAATCTGATCCTCAACCAGATGGACCTGACGCCCTACAAGGACGAGCTGCTGAACCCCAACATCGACATAGAGGACTACTTTGACTGAGCGAGAACGGATCTGTACAGCGACCGCCTTAAAGTAGAGACTTCATGATGTTGACTGAACACAGGAATTAAATAACTTATTTTTTATTCGTCATATTGTTCTAATTTTTGGATGGTTGTCTCTTTGCTGGACCAAGATGCAACACTGCCCCTGTTGATGATAATAAATGGGTCAAAGTAATGGATTCATAACTATTAATAACTAAACTAAACCGTCAGTAGCAGACGTAATGTAGGAGAAGTGATTAAGGACATGACTGTGTCCTTAACCCCTAAAACTTATTTTTACATTCAATAGAATACAATTAAACTTAATGTAGTGTTATGTTAATGTTGGGGTTAGGTAGTTGTGAGGGTTAGGTGGTGTTATGTTAGTGTTGTGAGGGTTAGGTGGTGTTATGTTAGTGTTGAGGGTTAGGTAGTGTTATGTTAGTGTTGAGGGTTAGGTAGTGTTATGTTAGTGGTGAGGGTTAGGTAGTGTTATGTTAGTGTTGTGAGGTTTAGGTGGTGTTATGTTAGTGTTGTGAGGGTTAGGTAGTGTTATGTTAGTGTTGAAGGTTAGGTAGTGTTATGTTAGTGTTGTGAGGGTTAGGTAGTGTTATGTTAGTGTTGAGGGTTAGGTAGTGTTATGTTAGTGTTGTGAGGGTTAGGTAGTGTTATGTTAGTGTTGTGAGGGTTAGGTAGTGTTATGTTTATGTTGAGGGTTAGGTAGTGTTATGTTAATGTTGGGGTTAGGTAGTGTTATGTTAGTGTTGAGGGTTAGGTAGTGTTATGTTAGTGTTGAGGGTTAGGTAGTGTTATGTTAGTGTTGTGAGGGTTAGGTAGTGTTATGTTAGTGTTGAGGGTTAGGTAGTGTTATGTTAGTGTTGTGAGGGTTAGGTAGTGTTATGTTAATGTTGAGGGTTAGGTAGTGTTATGTTAATGTTGGGGTTAGGTAGTGTTATGTTGGGGAGGATGGGTTAGATAGTGTTAGTGTTGAGGGTTAGGTAGTGTTATGTTAGTGTTGTGAGGGTTAGGTAGTGTTATGTCAGTGTTGAGGGTGAGGTAGTGTTAGTGTTGAGGGTTAGGTAGTGTTATGTTAGTGTTGAGGGTGAGGTAGTGTTATGTTAGTGTTGAGGATTAGGTAGTGTTATATAAGAACCCATAACAATATGTGCCTATAGTAATGTCAAGCAGCGTTGAACCGGACGAGTGTCGTGAAGAACCGACGTCCCTCACGTTCAGTGTCCCGGAGACCGGAGTGCGTGTGTCGCCTGGGCCAGAACATATTGTATGACACCAACTAAATATACATTTCATTCAAGCTAATATCGCCGAAAATACCCTCCGCCGTAGTAACCCACTCAAATCTGCTGGGTTAATTCACCGGGACCACCCGGCCGGGCGGTGCTTCCTAACGACATCACAGTTGAACCGGCCGCGAGGTAAGCTCCGCCCGCCGGCGGTGAGTCGCTCACCGTACCAGCGTGCACTCCTCGGGTTCGTTCACACACCAAAAAAAAAAAGGCGCGGCAAGAATCCATACAAAGTCAACGCAAAGACGCGTTAAGAGGCGAATCTTTCGGCAGAAAAACCTGCGGCGCGAATTGATGAATGAAACACCCGGGTTTACGCGGATTTCGCGTGATTCTCCTCGTGCGAACACTTCGCTCGAGTTCAAATATTTGAACTTGTCCGCGAATTTCGCCTGCCGCTTGGTCGTGACAGCCAATCAGCCTCCACTCCCTGTAGTCAGAGTGAACCGCAACCTACGCGAACAGGCGACATTCGCCCTTGGTGTGAACGCGCGGTAAGGGTGGGATCTCCGAGAAGGCGTCGCCGTCCGACCAGCGTTGCCAGATTGGGCCAGCTTTCCACACCCAATCTGGCAACACTGGCTGCTGCGCGCAGCAGCCAGTGTTGCCAGATTGGGTGTGGAAAGCTGGCCCAATCTGGCAACACTGCGTCCAACATCACCGAGCGCTTCACCGCCGCCTCCGCCGCCTCTCAGTCAATCCTCACACAGCCGCGTTCCGAGCTCAAGCCAGTCGCTACACCGAGAAGCTCGACCTCCACCACCGCCACTCCTACTCTTATCTCACCTCCACCATGGCCAACTACATCCACGTCCCCGAGGAGGCCCCCGCGGTGCCCAAGATAGACGTCACCCTGGACGAGGGAGACTACCGCTCCGGAGCCCTGCGGCTGATCCGGGAGCTGCGGCCGAGCTGGAAGCCGTCCGAGGTCCAGATAAAGGTTCGGCTCACCGCTCGTTAAACTGTCAGTAATCTGCGGGGGTTTTAACGCGTACGTCACCGCTGGTGATGGCTGCGTTAATGCTGCGCAATAGGAGCGCATCTGCGCAACCCTTGGGTCGAATAGTGTCTGCGTCAATGCGGGGGGGGGGGGGTGTCTGGGGTGTGTGAGGCCGCCTGGAAGCGGCAGGCTGTCCGCCGGTACACGGGGACCCTTTTCATGAGTGTGTCTGTGTTAATGCGGTACTCAGCGGGGGGTCCTAATTACGGGGAGCTGGTCTTAAGACGGACCGGGGTCGTGTAGTCCGGGGAGCTGGTCATAAGACGGACCCGGGTCGTGTCGCACACAGCGCTGCTGTAGACCTGAGTTGCATCCGTAAGTGCGAAACCGAACGGGTTAAATATCAACATCGGGTTGTGTATGATCGATATGACGCACGTCATCGACTGTGACGATTGACGTTTATTCGTCGTTCATGAACACATGCACGACGATTGAGACAGTTAACCGTACGTTTCTAGAATGTCTCTGAAGGGGAGGGGCGTAAGTGTGTGTGTGTGTGTGTGCGTGCGTGTGTGTGTGTGTGTGTGTGTGTGTGTGTGTGTGTGTGCTCGTTGATTGAGAACACAGTTAACTTTGGTGCAGAACCCGCTCCCAGACTGTCCTGAGGTCCTTGTGAGGAAGCCTCCCAGAACGTTCCTCTATTTGCATACTGGCGTTTGAATAAAGGGATGAGCAGCAGTACTTGGCAGCGGGAGTTTGCTCAACAGATACAACCCGACATGTTTTCAGCTCTGAAGTATTCAGACCGCGGGTAGAATGTGGGGTCGGGTCCCGGGGGTTTGACGGGTCCTGTCATTAGAAGGCAATTATCGGGAAACCCGCAGAACCGCCTGTCAAACGCCCTGTCACTCAGCCGTCAGCAACAGGGCATTCCACGCCGCTCAGACCGTACCGCACAACACAACAACGTTCTCTCTGAGGGTGGCTGCTTCTCCTTCTGCCCGAGCCCGTTATGTAACGACACAACAATGGACGCCCTCTGGGCTGGCCACAGACCTAGAGAGGAAGGGGGAGGGAGGGAGAGAAAGAGCGGGAGGGAGGGAAAGGGGAGCCTTGTTCAAACGCCGGTCCTGTATGCTGCTAACCCAGACGCGTTCTCCTCCCTCATCTCCTCCTCCTCCTCGGCAGTTCTTCACCGACGGCATCACCAACAAGCTGATGGGCTGCTACGTGGGCGGAGTCATGAAGGACGTGGTGCTGGTGCGTATCTACGGCAACAAGACGGAGCTGCTGGTGGACCGGGAGAACGAGGTCAAGAGTTTCCGCGTGCTGCAGGCCAACCGCTGCGCGCCGCGCCTCTACTGCACCTTCAACAACGGCCTGTGCTACGAGTTCCTGCAGGGCACCGCCCTCGAGCCAGAGCACATCCGCACGCAGCCCGCCTTCAGGTGCGAATCCCCCCCCCCGCCCCGTCGCCGAGGTCATGTGATGTTTGTCTTGGGGGGGGGGCACGGTTGCTGGTCTTTGTAGTTGCATCGTCGTACGCACACGTACACACACGCTCACGCATGCAGTTGCACACGCCACCACGCACACACACATCCACGCGTGTGGATGTTTCCATGTGAAACAGGACGGCCAGGCCCAGATAGAAAACACACGAGGACAGGAACACTCGGCGGTCCCCTCTAAAGGCAAGGTGGGGTTCCCTCTAAAGGGAAGGTGGGGTTCCCTCCAAAGGGAAGGTGGGGTTCCCTCCAAAGGGAAGGTGGGGTTCCCTCTAAAGGGAAGGTGGGGTTCCCTCTGCATCACATGAAGGTGTTTCAGCATTGGGCTTCATCGGCTGCTGTCGCACCGTGAGCAGTCTTTAGACGAGTGGCCCGACGTTTAGATGTGTCGCCCTCGTCCGCTGCCCTGAAGGCCAGTGGGAGTCGTCCCACGTCAGCAGCCGTCTGCCATTTCAACAGCAGCTTGTGTGATTAGACACACGCTAACGTTTACTGCCCCAACATGCCGTCCCTCCCTCCACATACCTCGGTAGGCCCGGCTGACTCTGACTGGAGATTATCCATTAACCCTCCTGACTCCTGAATCACCGGGGGTGGATGGGTGCTGTGTTGGACGACACGGTTCATGGCCTACATTATCTCATCATAACAGACCTAATATCTTTTATTGTATTAGAATTAAGTGTTTCTGCCGTTGCGTCACCACAACACGTCTCTGACACATCTCATCGTGGCTAACCCTATATCTTACGTCGTATCACCATAGCTAATCATATCTCTGACAAAATAACCATTACATATCTCTTACATTGTAACACCATAATAAATCTCTTACATCACCGTAGCTCATCATATCTTCTATGTCTCAATAAGTAACAGTATCTCATAAATGACCAGATCTCTTTAAGTATGTCACCATTTCATAAATATATTGTACCATTAATAATATATCAACATAGCTAACACCATATCTCTAAACCATGTCTCTTGAATTGTATCCCCATAATTTAGTGATTGCATTATATCACCAAAACGAACCCATACGTCTTGCAATGTACACATAACTAATCATATCCCTTACATTGTAAACATAACTAGCCATACTGCTTCCATTGTAAACATAACTTACCATATCTCTTACATTGTATCCCAATAACTAATAGCTTGTGTCTCTCACATTGTGTGACCCTAACTGACGGTATCTCCCCTGTTTTCCAGGCTTATTGCCAGACAGCTGGCCAAGTACCACGCCATCCACGCCCACAACGGCTGGCAGCCGCAGTCTGACCTGTGGCTGAAGCTGGGCAGATACTTCTCCCTGGTGCCCTCCCACTTCCAGGACCCCGAGAAGAACCGGAGGTCAGGTCCTTGTTTCGGTCACTCGCTGCTTAAAGGTGCAGCGTGTAGAAGTAGTGGCTCTGCTTCAACTTTGAGCAGTGAGTCACTACTTCTACATGTTGTCCCTTTAAGCCTTAAAGGGACAGCGTGTAGAAGTTGTGATCCTTAAAGGGACGTATAGAAGGTTTTATAAACAACATTCAGGGACTCCTGGCTCAGAATGGGCCTTTCTGGGTCACCACACACATCAGTAGGCTAAGCATGTACAGGGTCCGTGTTACCTTATTAGACAAAATCGAACAAAATCTAAAAGTATTTCAGACTATTTGATCATCAAAAAAGTATATAATGCTTTAGTAAATGTCGGTCCTGATTGGTCCAGAGCCCAAACGTACTCAACGTTTGTGTTTGTCTATCTATTTAAACCAAATATTCATCAGAAACGATGAGCAGATATTTTGAATTTTAAAAGCCACTGAATTTGAATGAAAACCCTTTTGAATTGCTACAATTTAAATATTACACTTTATTATTATTAAACTTAATTTATTAGTTTTGGTTTAACCTCTTTTGAAATTCAAATCTGGGACTTCAAGCATGGCCAATTCCAAAAATACGATTGCGTGTAAATATCTATTTATATCTCCAGCTATATATATCTCTGTCACACACACACACACACGTGTCTAACGAGCCGGTAGTCTTGGCTGTAAATGACTTCTGTGTGGACTCTGCTCTGTGACACCACGGTGACATGGTCACACTCACTGACCTGGACAACGTCCCCACTGATCACGTTTTTACGACGAGTGTGTGTGTGTGTTTGACGAGGTGGCCATTGACCTGAAGTGCCTCTGAAGTGTGTATGTTAGATACTCGTGGATCTAACATACATGTGCCACGGGAATCTGAGGAATCCCATTCACTGAAGTTGTGTTTCCCCTCAGTCGACTCCCACTCGCACCTTCCCAGAAAGAGATTTACGACGAGATTAACGTTCGGCTCAAAAGAGGCAAATGTCCGTGTTATCGGAGCAGCCAGCCAACGTCAGCTGCTCAGAGCAAACAGAAGCCTGGCTTTTGTGCGGTGGCTAAGTCATATTGTCAACAGAAGTAGGAAGATCTTTGGTGCTTTTGAAAGGGCTCCTGGGCTAGTATGCCACATCAGTAGAACGTCGTGAAGAACGTTTAAAAAGGGAAGACTTTCTCCAGGGTAGGGCATCTTTTAAAGGAGACCCTGGCTGTTCGGGTCTGTCCATTGTGTGTGCTGTTTCCAAAGAATCAAGTCTTTCACCTCAAGAAGGAAAAATAGTCCTGGTTCAGCTTTTACTGCTGTGCACAGCAAGCACTTAATATTATTGATTAAGTGAAGTTGACTTGACACCCTGACCTCCTATCAGGTCTATCAGACCTCCTCAAATGAAGGAAAACTAAAGGAACGCTTTGGTGTATTGGCGACACAGTCTTGATGACTGTCACTGGGGCGAAACGATTCACCAGCAGCCAAGTCTTGCTGCTCTCTTCCTAGAAGCTCTGTTTCTATCACCTCCTCTTATTTTTTTACCTCTTCTGTTAAATGAAACCACTTGCTGCTCAGCTGTCTCTGGTTATTTAGTCATACAACCCCTGCTCGACCAGGGGTTCTTCAACTACTAACCCTCTAAGTACCCCTTTTATGAGCTCAGAAGGGAAAAGATTGAAATGGATCTAACTTTTGTATTTGCATGTTACTTGGTGTAAACATGAACGTTAAACCGAGCCAAAATCTTAGGTTTATTAAGCTTGCTCTTCACTTATGGTTTTTACCATTCATCAGAAAGATTTACATACCATGTATGTTCGTATCTAGATTAAACGTATGGGATTAAGGTGGAATTATTAGCATTTGAACCATAGAACTACACATTCCTGAGCCCCCGTGCAGTCCTTCAAAGCACCCCTAGGGTTACGTGTACAGTGTACCCCCTTGAGCAACACTGGGCTGGATCTTGCGCAACAGAGAGCTGGTCAGCTTATGTAACACATTTATTGGCCTGCCCCCCCTCCTCTCTGACAGTTAAACTGATGTGGAGGTGGAATGTGCAGGAAGGTGTTGTTCCTCTGGGTCAACGGGGTGGAACCCTGCGGGGGAACACAACCCTTTGACTTTAACGCACCGTCTCCGTTCTAATGAGGTCTTTTAAATGGACATGGAGTTGGTAGGGGTCAGGCAAAAACGTCTGAGCCCCATTTTTAACTAGCATGAAGCACTGACAAGCGAGCGTGACTAGGCGTGCTGCTGCAGACGGATCTCTGGCTTTAAGGGCTCCGTTCTGGCCCCGTTCGCACCAACCTCAGGAAGAAGAAGAAGAAGGGAGAGAAGACAGGAGACCTACTTTGCTGCAGCAGTCTGCATGTAGGGCGAGCACGGAGCGACCGTCTCTCTGGGACGTCGGCGGAGTGTTTGTGTCTCGGCGGGGGGGGGTCTCGCTCGTCCAATCCCTTCAGCCCGCAGTCGATGCACGTCCTTGAGAACTCGAACCGTTTAGTATCTTTTTGGCCGTCTTCCAACTCGTCCTTTTTCAGACCATCATTCCAACAATAATAACCCCTCTCTTCTGTTTCCTCCTCTCCCTCCCCCCCGCCCGCCCCCCAGGCTTAGCGTGGAGGTTCCCAGCTCCAAGCAGCTTCGCCAGGAGCTGGTGTGGCTGCAGCAGAGCCTGTCGGTGCTGGGCTCCCCCGTCGTCCTGTGCCACAACGACCTTCTCTGTAAAAACATCATTTACCAACAGGAGCCAGGTGAGTATACGCCGAACGGGCTACAGGGTTTCCCCAGGGCTAGCCCAGGGGCTTAGTTGACGTGTGACGTGTGTGTTGTGCACCAGTTGTGTTAGGAGCTGCCGTTCAGACGCAGGTAGGCCATTGAATTTGTAGCGCATCGCGGCTCCATTCCCCCTCCAGTCACGCGAACGGCATTCGGCGGGAGAGTTAGAGCGCTCAGTAACAAGCGGGAGGAGACGTGTGATCGGACATGGAACGCGGCCATTCGTGGGCGCCCAAAACCGGCACCAAGAGGGGCCGTCTTGATTTGGCGTGACTTGTAGTTGTTATTGTTAACGTTACACGAGTAAGAACCAACGCCATTCCATAAGAACCAACGCCATTCCACCGGGCCTATTTGTGGCCCGTTCGGAGCCCGCGCTGCCGTTCTAGATCGACCCCCGCTGCCGTCACGTGACTCTCAGAAGGGCCCGCCTACAGCCGAGCGACCGCACCCCCAGCAGCCACCGCCGCTGTGACGGGCGCCGTTCCCCGTTAGCCTCTCAGCAGAAGCACTTGTTTTCTGGTTGACTTGTTGACTGGTTGTGTTGATTGTGTGAATGCAGCCTTCCACTGGGGAGCCACCGGCCCCGGGCCCCTGGCCCGGCCCGGTGGAACCACCACATGTTGATGTGTGTATCTCGGGTTGATGTGTGTATCTCAGGGGGGGGGTGGGGTTGACGGGGTTGGGGTGGTGGGGGGGGGGCATCTCACCGCTGCGTGTGTCTAGCCCTTGTCTCCTAGGGTTCAGAGGTCGGCCTGAGGGAGGAGAGGGGTCGGGGGCGGCGGCGGCGGTGGCGACGGAGGAAAACGCATGCCACTGCTGCTTCCTGCCGGTCGCAACCCCTCCCCCGCCACCCCCCCGCCCCTCCCAACCTCTTGCTCGGCGCCTCCGTGCGGGACGAGTTTGTTCGCGGCCCCCCCCCCCCCCCTCCCCCCGGCTCGCTGGTGACCGTGGCGACCGTGGTTCCGTTGCGACAGCGAAGTGACAGCCTGACCGGTCACATGGTTTCAGTCTTTATTCTGGTCGTCACAAACGAAGGCACCTTGACTTCAACTTTCCCTCTGCGATGTTTTTTTAAGCGCTGCATTTTTTGGCTTACTTGCATTTGAACCAGTGTGCATTTGCATCACTTTAACAGTGTGCAGTGATGAGCAACCAGGGACCTTTCACATTGTAGTCTGTAATCTCTAACGTTTTACAGGAAGATTCGTCACTATTGCTCTCTTTTTACAGTTTCGCCATTCCTCTCCCGAGAAGCTAAAAGTTGTCGTCAATAAAAAGCCGCTTTTTCCATGTGAACAGACTGAATTAAAGTACCGAATAAACGCAGTAAATCCAATTTATTTCCAATTTGAAATAAATGCATACTCTGATCAAGATGGGATTTTCGCGATTCTGTGTCTCTCCAGTGACGTCACGGTTCCCCCCCCCCACATGCGACACCTGAATAGCGACTCTGATCCACAGGCCCTCACTGCAGCCCGCCACGCTATCACATAGCAGATATACTTAGCCCCAGCTTCCTGCCGGTCGGACCACCAAACACCAGGGGATGTCCACCAGGGGTGTCCCAGTAGCAGCAGCTCCCCCTGGGCTGCCCCCCCCCCCTCCAAGGCCACAGCAGACAGACGCCACCCCTCCGGGTCGCGGAGATAGCGAGCGCCAAGAGCATCGAGAGTGTGTGTGGAGCGTTACAACAACAATGGTGCACGTTTTCACGTGACTCAAAGCTACAGTTGAGCCTGCCAACAGGAAGCTTCTGGAATCTGTAGATTTGCATCAAAGTGGGTGGTGGGCGGGGCAAAGCAGTGGACCAATGAGAGGGGAGCATTGAAGGGGTGTGTTGTGAGAGAGGGGGAAGTGTGTCCGCTGTCTGAGTGAATGTAAACAGAGCCGTCTACGGTGAGCACTTCTCGTTGGTTTTGGGGCACATTGCGGGCAGCAACTGGATCAAACCGAATGAGTGTGATGAGTGAGAGAGAGAGAGAGAGAGAGAGAGAGAGAGAGAGTGTGAGAGAGAGAGAGAGAGAGAGGATGTGTGACAGATATGTCTGCCCCAACCTTTTCGTCTGCTGCACAGGGGGCTATAGCCACCGTCCGGAGGTGTTGAGTTGTGTCCCGCTAGGACCTACACGCCAGCTGGTAACACACCTCAACGTCTTCTACCGTAGCCAACAGCTCTGAACGACTGTACACACCAAGGCTAGGCCAAATTCACCTCAGCCTAGAGCCACGAGACAGATAGATGACAACAGAGTTATCCAAAGCACTGATGAATGTTGTAGCGTGGATACTTTATTCCAGTGGCCCAAGGTTGTGAATGACTGGATGAAGTTTGGCGAGAGTAAAGCTTTGAATTTTGAGGTCCATCTTCATCTTCATCTTCTTCTTCTTCTTCTTCTCCGGTCGTTGGGACTGAGTTCCTTCCTCTCATCCCCCAGACTTAGTCGGCTGCAAGCGTACTTGGACAGCAATTGAGCTTTAAGCAAACACTGCTATCTGTAAAGGCACGGCGCTGTCTTATCTTTGCTCGCCATTATAAGCAGACCAAAAGTAGACATTGACTATAGGATCGCTTTAAGCGCTGCTATTGAAATGCTTTAAAGAGTGTCGTCAGACATGTTGACGTATTGCTGTTCAAATACGGTCTGCTGTGGATCCCTTTAGTTTGTTGCCCCATTCTTTCTCCTCTTCCCTGGTTCCTCCTGTCCAACACTGGCGACCTCTGCATGATCTAGCATCTCCACCTCTCTCACCAAACCCACACTAACATCAAACCCACACAAACATCATGGAACATGCACCCCATACGATCCTCCTGGAACACTAACCCCTCACTGAAGTTCTAGAACATTAATCCCACACTAACATCCTGGACACTACTAACACTACTAACCCCCTTACTAACATTGTAGAACACCAACCACTAACTTTCTATAACGTCAATCCCACACTAACTTTCTAGAACATCAATCCCACACTAACTTTCTAGAACATCAATCCCACACTAACTTTCTAGAACATCAATCCCACACTAACTTTCTAGAACATCAATCCCACACTAACCTTCTAGAACATCAATCCCACACTAACATTCTACAACATCCTATCTTCATAACTAGCTAGTTATTCAGTTATCATCTACTGTGTATTTCAACCTGCGTCTGCTCCCTCTTCTGGATCACCTGGTCTCACCTGGTCTACTTGTATTTCCTCATCTGAAAGTAGAAGTGGAAATGTTTCCTTACCAAAGCTAAAGAAGCCATGTTTATACGCCGACACAACCACCCCCCCATGCATGTCTGTAGCGCACCACCAGGGCACGCCCCTGCACACCACACCCCCTCCGCTCACCTGCCGTCGCCCGTGAGTCCTGGTCTGGGCGCTCTGCTCCTCCGCCCGTTACAACCTGCTTGCATCCTTTTTTGTTGTTGTTGTTGTTGTTGTAATCTCCCCTCAAAATACAAACTCTTACTCGTCGCATTGAAGCACCTAAACAGACAAAGTCACAGACATTCAGACAAAAGCCAATGTAAGATAAAAGAAAGATTCTGAATTATCAGCAGAGCAAACCCAAAAAAGAAAGGCATTAAAAACAGCATCTTTCTGACCTGTCATCTCTTCCTCCCTCTAAACAAGCTGTGTTATCTTTTCAGACAGCGTAAAGTTCATTGACTACGAGTATGCCGGGTACAATTACCAAGCGTACGACATTGGAAACCACTTCAACGAGTTTGCCGGTAGGTGCTGAGTGGGCTATACCTCTACACGCTGCAGGGCTACGGGGCGCGCAAAGGGTCAAGCAAGCCAATAAGCTTCAACGTGATAACCTATTATAACATGCTGACATCATTCAACATGCTAATTTCATTTAACATGCGTACATATTTCAACATGCTAAAATATTTGAACACGCTAAAATATTACAACATGTTAATACAGGGCTGCCAACTTTTGGGTTTTCGCTGGAGTGAGATTCGAGCCGTGAGAAATTGGATGTGTGGTGTGTGTGTGTGTGTAAGAGGGCAAAAACGTGTGTCTCACGGTGAGACCATGAGAGTTGGCAGCTCTGTTAATATATTTCAACATGCTAACATCATTCAACATGCTAACCTATTTCAACACCCTGATGCACATTGGAGAATAAAAGGGTATAAAACAATATGTGAGCCTTCAATGTCTGACCGCATTCCACCAACCAACGTAGAGGTTGAACAAGCAAGTCAATAAGCTTTCAACAGGCTAACGCATTTCAACGCGCTCACATCATTCAACGCCCTGATGCACAGTAGAGAATAACACGGTGTGTACAATCTGTGAGCCTTCAATGTCTGACTGCATTCCCACGCCCAACGGTTGAACTCTTCAGAGGAGTTCTGTCCACTTCTTAAGACGGAACTAATGCTGCGTCCGGGGCCGGGGGGCGTTTGATTTGCGTCCCGCTGCAGGCCTGAATGAGGTGGACTATAGCCACTACCCGGACAAGGGCCTACAGCAGGACTGGCTGCGGGCGTACCTGGAGGCCTACAAGGAGCACAAGGGCCAGGGCGGCCCGGTGACCGACAGAGAGGTGGAGCTGCTCTACGTCCAGGTCAACCGCTTCACCCTGGTGAGAGCCCTGGACACCAACCCCCACGTCTAACCCCGACGTCTAACCCGGACACGGTCATCTGGTTAACTATCTAACCCCGACACGGTCATCTGGTTAACTATCTAACCCCGACACGGCCCATGGGTTAACTATCTAACCCTGACGCGGTCCATTAGTTAAGGTGTTTTATATCTAGGAGAGACTTGGATATCAACGGTCTAACCCCGACGTGCTCCATTAGTATTAGACTGTTATTACTGTATCAGATGTAGGAGAGCGTCTTAGAGATAAACGATCCCAACGGGAGTCAAACCGACCACCTCAGACACGTCGATGACCTCTGGGTGCTGGTATTAGCTGAGCAGTTGAGTTAGTATTCAAGTTATTTGTTCAGCCGTGTTGTTCACGCTACGGGTTAGACGACTAAAACCTGTTTGAAATTGTTCCGAGGTTGGGGTGGTGTCACCTGACCTGTTTATCGTCCGTTACCTGGGTAACGGCGGCCGGGGGGGCCAGAGGGAGTGTTGTTGGTAGTAACCAGGATAAGCTCAGCTGGTTGTTGACCCAACAAACAAAGCGTGCTGGGTCCTCCCTGATCTGCTGCCAGACCACAGGGCCCCGCGGGGCCCACCCAGGTCTCCTCATCACAGAGCAGCGCCTGTAGTGCCCGCCCGGCCACGCCCCCCCCGGCCACGCCCCCGTGTAAATGCAGGGGGTTTTTAAACGCCAGAAGTCCCCTAAAAAGACGTGCTTTAGGCACTAACATGGCTTTGTTGTATACGGGGAATGGGCTAACCCAGCGATTGTGAGTGCCTGTCACTTGGTTCTATGAACATCCTTACTGTACCGACAGCCATATATTGTTGTTCTTATTGTAAGTCCCGTTGGATAAAAGCGTCTGCTTTGTAAATGTATTATCCGGGATGTTAAGGCGACTCATAGTGTTGCGCCATAAAGTGGGGAATAGGGTCATGTCCAGAGCCGAGGAACTGCACAGCAATCTGATCCGAGAGTGGAGCCCATTTGTAACCCTTCCCAGTACAGACTGAAGCCAGGTGTTACTGGGTGTTGGTCCGTGTTTTGTCCACTGGGAAAGACGCCTAATTGTGTTTACTGTGTCATGTGATTGTTTTTATTGCCCGAGGCTTTCCATAACCTTTTGTCATTGCTGAGCCAACTGTATGTGAGCATTATGGTCTGTTGTGATGATGTCGACGGCAACCTGACGATTCTCCTGTTTTTTTTCCCCCACACGCCCTCCTTCTCTCTCTCTCTGTATACCTCTGTCTGTCTCTCTCTCTCTCTGTATACCTCTGTCTGTCTCTCTCTCTCTCTCTGTATACCTCTGTCTGTCTCTCTCTCTTTCTGAATACCTCTGTCTGTCTCTCTCTCTCTGTATACCTGTCTCTCTCTCTCTCTCTGAATACCTCTGTCTGTCTCTCTCTCCCCACTCTCTCTCTCCCTGTCTCTCTCTCTCTCTCTGAATACCTCTGTCTCTCTCTCTCCCTCCCCGCTCTCTCTCTCCCTGTCTCTCTCTCCCTCTCTGCAGGCATCTCATTATTTCTGGGGTCTCTGGGCCCTCATTCAGGCCAGTTTTTCAACAATCGACTTTGACTTTTTGGGGTATGTGTGTACATGTGTGTTTGTGGTACGTGTTGTGTTTTTGTGTTTGGGGTAGTTGTTTGTGTATGTGTTGTGTATATACTTGTGTTTGTGGTACGTGTTGTGTATGTGTTTTTGGGGTATGTGTTTTTGGGGTATATCAGCTGCTGTTCGCCCGTCCTGACCACAGCTCGCCTGTCCTCACGTCTCTCTCAGGTACGCCGTGCTGCGCTTCGACCAGTACTACAAGATGAAACCAGAAGCCATGGCCCTCCAGTTCCCAGAATAGAAGTCGACTGCTGGACTCCGCCCCCTCATCCGACATTACTCCTCCTTCTCCTCCTCCTCCTCCTCCTCCACCCTCTGTCCATCTCTGGCTCTGGTTCTCCTAGTGGCTCCAGTCTGCCCCCTGGTGGTGGTTGGAGCCGACAGGCGGCCAGTCCGGCTATAAAGCTGTTGGCTCCCCTCGGCCGCGGCTAGGGGGCCTCTCTGCAAGAACCAGTCTGGACTGGGAACCAGTCTGGACTGGGACTCCACCGCGCTACGGCCACACGCGGCTCAGTCCGTCTCGCCTGTGATCTCCTCACCATCATACTCCTGTTTAGCGAGCGGGCGGCCGCTACCCCCCCACCCCCCCCCCCCCCGACCCCGACCGACGACCGACGACCAAACACGTTGCCACTGAGACCGTAGCACTTCTGTTTGTCTGTGAAGTGGAGCCCCGCCCCAAAACAGAACGCCACGGCGATGGGGGGGGGGTGGGGGGCGGGAGCTCACTTCCATGTCACTTCCTGTCCCTCGACGACGTTGGAAGGGAAAGAGAAAAAAAGAATAATAACACGGAAGACGTAAAAAGCGTAGTCTTTTCACAAATGTTTTACAAGACTGAAAGGCAAAACGTTCATGTTGATCATCCTGTGTCCTTGAACTCCTGATGGCTTGTGCTCTCTCTCTCTCTCTCTCTCTCGTCCCCCCTCCCTCGCAGCCCTCCCGCTCTGAGATGCAATACTTTTTTCTAAGTCGTAGTTTGGTGGCAGGTCCAAACAGAAACCTGGGATTTCCACACCAAAGTTCTCCCAAAAAAAAGCAAAAAAACGCAGGTGTGCGTTTGTTTACTCCCCCGTTCCCTTCTCGACAAATCAGAACAGACCGCCCCCCCCCCCCCCCCCCCCCCCCCCTGCTGACACTGGTTGTGAGCGTGGTGCCGCGTGCGGGAGAGAGGGGGGGAGGGGGGGGGTGTCATGGAAACCTATCAGAGCACTGAAACCGTAGCGTGTCGTTGGCGTGTGGGGGGGTGTTTCCTGTCTCTCCATCATTCCCCGCCCCCCCCGCCGCCCCGCCCAAGACACAAGAAACGTCAGGCCCTCCCCTGACGACACGCACACCTCCATCTCATTTGTCGTTTGTTTAGCTGCGTCTGATTCTTTGTGTTACTGTTTTTTATAATCGTTGACCTTCGAGGTCACCGCACTGGGCGACCAGAAGGTCACAGCATGAACCCCAAAACCAGAACAGAGCAAGGCATCCTGGGAGACCGGGAGGGAAACGTGCATCTGAAGATTCTTCCAGAAGCTCCAGCCCAAGATGGGCGACTTCTTCACTTCCAGTACATGATACGTCGTATTTAAGTATTTGAAGACCAGCTGAATTGTTGTACTAGTTTTTTTTTTTATATTGTCTTTGCTGCTCATCCTGTAGAAACATGCTCCCGTGAACATGAAGTCAAATCCAGTGAAGAAATCAAAAGAAAACACAACTTTCAGCGTAACATGTGCAGCGTAGTGTGAGTCACTTTAGCTTGGAGTTGTGTTTGACTGAGTTAAGCCGCAGCTCTGCTATTATGGGATGGTCACGTTTAGCAATATTAGGGAAGTTTTCACCAAAGTGCTGATACCTTTCATTTTTGCTTGTACATAATGCACATTGTATTTTTCACTCCTAACAAGAAAGAAATCCTTTCTTTTGTTTTTATTTTGTTAGTGTGTTTTTTTTTATACAAACTTCAGAGCAGGTGATGTGGATAGGGGGGTGAATGATGTGAACGCACATTTGAGCTGAAAGTAATGAGAAATGAATGAAAGGAAGAAAAAAGGTAACTTCACTTTGAAAGTCTTGAATGTTGTTCCAGTCCAACTAAGAGTCTAAACATTTGACAGACATTTTGGTTTGAGTCTTCGAGAGCCGGGGTACGTACGTGTCTTGAGCTGCCAAATCTGGGCTCTCCACACTGGAAAATGTAGACATGGCAAGAAACATGAGGCCTTTGCCCCAGCTTCTTCTTTTGTTTCAGGGCGAGGTCAAGTCAATGTAAAAGGTGTTTTGGGAGATTGTTCTTTTGTGTTAATGTTAAGACCTTTTCAGACCTTTTCAGTCCTACTTTATGGAAACAGGGTGTATGTCTTCATATTTAAACTATGTTTCCATGGCCCTTTATTTGTTGTCTAATACAAAACCACTGTAAATGTCTCCACGCGCCGAGTGTGTATTTAACATTGTATAGTAATGTGATCTCTTCCCTGGCTACTGTAACATATGTACAGTAAGAACGACATGTAATATCTTTGCTTGTGTCCAATGTGAATGAATGTACATAGAAGATGCCTATTATGCCTATGTTTTTCTTAAATGTATTAAAGTGAATAGTTACATGCGGTTTGACTGTGAAATACACAATTGTATCATTTAAATACTGTAGACATACTTTAAAAGAATAAAGTCTATTTACTCTTACAGGTCCGTTGTATTTTTATATATATTTATATATATAAAAATAAATATATATATAAAATAAAATATATATTTTTTTTTCTGGTTGTATTAGTAAACTATAAATGGTAAGACCCGCCAATAGATGGCGCCACAAACCACAGAAAGATAATGTTCCACCAATATTTGCAGCAAATATTGCAGAAATACTTTCCTGCCGAAGTTGTAAATAGTTCATTATTAATTGTATTATCAAAAGGCCTATGCCAAAGGCCAGAGGTAATAGGGATCCAACGGAACTGCCAGGCCTATATGTTGAATTGTCTTTTTACATATTGCTGTATCTTCCAAACCTTGAATCGTCAATGGAAAGGTCTTCCCCATTTAAATAAAGGCCTATACATATTTAATAGTAGGCTTAAGTTGGTTCTGGCCCAACTGTGGGCCTCATCTTCTAAACATCAACCCAGATTGGCTATTAAACGCATGGTTTCATAACCCGTAGACGGATGTTTGCAAAGGCTTTTGCAGGGCCGTGAGTTTGTCTCATTTAAAGACGTTTTCAAGCGAAAGGGAGAAAAATGCGTTTGCATTCTCCTAAGGAACCCCCCACCCCCTGCCTCTTGGCTGCCGTATGCGGGCACTGAGCATCGTCTTATTCGTTCAGACAATTACAACAGTATTATCTTACTGGCGGACTGTAATTCAATTAGCCCCCCTCCTCCACCTCCCCTCCCTGCGGCCTCATCCACCCTGATAATACACACAATAATTACCGGAATCCAATATCTCCCGCTGCGTGCATCCAATTGTTTCCATTCCGCATAAAAAGGTCATGGAAGCCCCTTCCACCGCTGGGAGTTTACAAGTAGTGTGGCTCCATGGAGGATGAGAAAAAAAAACACGCCGACAGGATTTCAGGGTGAAATCCTAATTAACTTAACTTATTGATAACTCAAAATTGACCGTCCCCTGTTACCAAGGCAACCCGAAATATGACCTGCGCACATGCGCTGGTCGTTTTTACCAATTAGGGCCCCAATTAAGTGTTCACCTGTGGCTGTTTGGTTCAGTTCCGTAGGGCAGGCTACACCAAACAGCTTGATTTCCCGAAAAGCAGTCCAACGCTTTTCGAAGTAAAACGGACTACACAATCTGGACCTGCTGTGAACATTGTTTTTTTCTGCAAGGCTTGATATGTAAAGTAATGTTTCAAAAACGTGAACTGCTGTTCTCCCGCCCCCGTATTTAACATCCCCCAGTCTGACTCCATAATGTGCAGTAGGCATACATATATAAACATACATTGACTACTTGTATGTGAAACATAACTCTAATTGCCTTTTAATATGGAAGGCAAATTGGGTATTGTGATCTTTGTAGTTAAAGGGGAAAGCACAACGATTCTTATTTTCTGTTACTCTAGATCTAGCTAAATTCTACACAACTGCACCTTTTATGTGATAATTTAAAAAAATATATTTGTTAATAAGTTGTAATGAAGTTCAAAGGGTCAAAGTATTTTGGGAAGATTGAGACCCACTTCAACTATAAAAAAGTTCATAGATCTTAAGATTTTTATTTTAAATACCAAAAGCTTAATAATTAAGAATTGGAAATTAAAACTTGTAATTAGTCAGTTGCTCTTGAAGGTTGAGATTAACGGTGCCAACGATTGTGGATGGGAATGCATGAATAATCAAAATGTATTAATTGTTTTCAGATAGATAGATACTTTATTTTTCCCCGGGGGGGAAATTGTTGAGTGAAATGCACCATAACATAACATGAGGAGAGGCAACCCCCAGACTGTGCTCCTGTGGGGGGGGGGGGGACAGTGTGGGGACAGGAAAAAACACCTCAGCAACATGAGCACACAGTCAGTACACCTACAACATGACAACACACGACCTGCAACGGGGGGGGGGGGGTCCTGCAGCCTCTGTAGGCGCTGGACACAGACCCTTGTCAGACTGGGGGGTACAAAGCGGCGAAGGCGTGGGATGGGGGTGATTGCGTATCTGTATCTATGTAAGTGTCACGGTTCTGCTGGTGTCACATAATTCACTTCCTGTTCCTTGTCGTCCCTGGTTTGTCTTGTGATTATGTGTCTCCGCCCCTCACCTGTCTAGTTTGTGTTTTGTCCAATGTCCGCCTGCCTCTCGTTTGTACCTCGTTCCCTGCCCACCTGTGTCTTGTTTAGTCTGGTGTATTTAAGTCTCCCCCTTTGTTCCCTTCACTGCTCGGTCGTTGTAAATACTGCCTACACTATTGTGGGTGTATTTGTCACGGTGTGTTCTTGCCTGGTTCTTGTTCGTGTGTCTGAGTAAGTAAAGCCTTTTTTTGTGAATCAACCTTGTTGTGCGTTTGGGTCCTACCAATCCCTGTAGCCACTGCGTGACAGTAAGAGTTAGTGTGTGTGTAGGCCTGGAGAGTTGCTTCGCCCCGGCGTCACAACCGTGGTGTCTCAGCCTGCAGGATGTCATAGTGATAACACAGCACGTTGCCATGGAGACTTGATCAGGTCCCAGACAGAGTCAACAACCAGCAGGTGTCTGTGGAGTGGGGGAAGGAAAAACTAGTGAGTGCTGTGCTGCGGTTAAGGCTCCCAAGTGAATTTTATAAGAACAGTTGGACTTCTTGGAGTACAGCCAAAACATACTCCAGTGTTGTATTCTGATTTGGTTTTCTGTCCAATTTCCTACGACTTCCCTGAACTTTGCATCTATCACACGTGTTTTGTCCTGCTGATGGTTTGACTGATCAGAGATGCATGCTAGGGTACTTTGCTGTCTGAATTCACAGTTCTGTAGCCGTGCCCCCTCAGGATGAAACGAGTGTGTAGGAGGCCGTTGTAACGTCAGTTTCATGAATTGGAATGTCCCCGACGGTCCCCGCCATACGTCTTGAAGCCGTAGCGACGGTTTCTCTGCCTCTCCAGCTGGAGGAGACCACAACTGCAGTTCAGAAAGGGTCCTAGTTTGAATGTTTTCCAGGATGGTTACGGATTTGCGGGGACCAGACTTCCAGGGCCATCGGGGCTAACTCATCACTCCAGCCAGCAAGAGGCTCGTCTGCCCGCTGCTCAGATGGGATGAGGAGGATCCGGCTGTTAAAGCCCTACCAACCCAACACTGGGTTGTCCTTCTCAACAGATGACCTTCTCACCATTTCCATCAAATCCTGTCCCTGTCCTCAGGCCTATCATATTGGAACAGTTTGAATCTGAAGGATCTCTCTCAGTAGTCCTCTGCTGAAGACAACATGGATATATTGGGTCAATTGACTACAGTTGTAATAACCTATTGATTACCTGACACTTCTTAGACATTGAAATAAAGTGTCAAAGTGAACATTCTATTTTTACCCTCTGGCTACATTTCAGAGTGACCAACAAACGGCGCCTCATCATTGCCGGCCTGTGGTTCCATCTCCCACACACCCGCAAAACGTGACTGTCACCATCTGCTGCACGTTTGGGTGATCCCAACGTGTTCCATCGAGGGTTCCTTCCTCCCCACAGTGCCGTCAAGGCGTTGGGAGAGATGGTTGATGCATGGGCTGGTTTCACGATGAATTGGGACACACTAGTCCACCCCAAAATGTTTCCATGTGAACATTCCTGTTCAAATGTATACAAAAGGTGTTTAATAATATATAAAATACTATTAAAATCCTACCGGGTTGTGTGTTTTTTTTTTTTTTTTTTTTTTTTTTTGTGTTGCCTAACCGTTACATTCCCTTCTACCTCCAACGCCCCCCCCCCCCCAATTACCTTAACCACCCACCCTAACCTAAACCCCCCCCCCCCACCTTAACCTACCTCCTCCTTTCTCCCTCCCTCACTCCTACCTCAACCCCCACCCTCCTGCCTCCACCTCCCTCCCTAACTCGACCTCCCACCTTGCTCCTCCCCTCCTTCTGCCTCCCCACCTACCGCAACCTCTAAGGTGCCCACTTCACTCCACCACAGGGCTGGTGAACTTCTCACACCATCCTGTACTAAAAGTACTTTGTAAACTAATGTTTAGTCCGACGTCTAGTTGGTTTTAATCTGAGCTGGGTGGGTTCAGGGGTAGGCCTGTGTCAATCACTGTGGCAAGGAAAGAAAACTAAAAATCAAATACATTCAGTGAATGTATTTCGTTTCCTGCTAGAAATGTTATCAAAACGCATATACTGTACAGAGTATCTCAGAATGTGGCATTTTCCAACAAACAAAACATGTCATCCATTTTGTTTGGGCAGACAAACATTGACATGCGTTGTATTGCTGTTTCGACATGTCGAGAGGGAGCTGTGTCAGTTAACGCTCATATGGGTCTCTTTGGGTCGTATTGACAAACAAACAGGCCCTCTTCGTCTCTGTCCACACCTTTGTCTCTCCTGGCTGATCAAATGTAGGGGATTGTGTATGTTTAAAGAGGGAAGTGGGGTTTTAAAGTTTGACAAATTATTAGTATGCCTACGATGTTTGAGATGGCTTTGGTGTCTTAAGTGTTGAGGACATGGGCGGCATGTGGCTCAGGAGGTAGAGCGGGTCGGCTGGTAACCAGAAGGTTGCTGGTTCGATCCCCGGCTCCTCCTAGCTGAGTGTGGAGGTGTCCCTGAGCGAGACGCCTCACCCTGACTGCTCCAGACGAGCTGGCTGTCACCTTGGCATGGATGACACCGCCGTCGTCTGTGTTTGATGGACGGTATTGTGAAGTGCTTTGAGTGGCCACTGGGTAGAAAAGCGCCGTATAAACGCAGACCAGACGGTGACGACGTTGTTACGGAGAAGAAAAGGTTCCTGCAGGATCGAGGAGTTTGCAGCAGTCCCCTGCCTGCTCTCTTTACTGCACGCCTTCCCAATCTAACGGAGGAGCTTTGAGGAGCGGGAGTGACTGCGTGAATGGGGGGGCCAGCCTCCGTCGCCACCGCCGCGCACCAACCTAATTACGCTGCGAGAGCAAAACAGCAATTAGCAGCAAGTCTCTCTCTCCTCGTTAATCAACAAAAAGCTCCTCTCTATTTATAACTGATTAATGGCTTGCTTAAGCACGGCAAGATATTTATGTTGCTGTTAATTGTGAGCAGCTTGGTGTTCTCTCCCCCCCCCCACCCTCCCCCCCCCCCCTCTCGGGGACACACATCAGTCAACGGGCGTCACACAGACCTGTGTGACGCCCGTTGTGGTGCAGTCAGAGGTGGGGACGGAGCGAGGGTCTGGGCGGGCGGCGTGGGGGACTCTTCCACGACTGGGAGCTGCTGTTGTTGTTTTGGTTCTTCCGACACGGGATGCTTTGAACATGAATGATGGGATCTTCATTTGACCTTGAAGTTGTCCGGATAACGACAACAGAGACAAATACATTGTGGCCAAAGGCAGACTCCCAAAGTGGACCTGTTTGTATTGCAACCCTATATTATATATATATTTATAATAATAGATGAGGTCATAGTTATGGATGAGTGCTTCTGTGGGTCAGGACTAGATGTGAGAATGGGATTTCTGACCAATCAGGGCGTCTCTTCTCGGATTGCTTTGGGGAACCGATCTAGCCTGTCAATCAAATATATTTGATGGCATATGTTTTTAAAATAAGGGAATGTGTTTGGTTATACTGTGACTTGCAAAACATGAAACAGAATCATGATCACACCGTCACCGGGGATCGGGATCCTGCCTGGAAATCGTGAGATAATATTTTTGCCATATGGCAATATCCCCTACTTCAACCAGCTTAGGGTCCAGGGAAGACCCCCCCCTGACAGGCCTCTGTGTGAAGAAACAGATCTCGCTCTCTCTCTCTGTCTGTCTCTCTCTCTCTCTCTGTCTCTCTCTCTGTCTCTCTCTCTCTCTCTGTCTCTCTGTCTCTCTCTCTCTCTCTCTCTCTCTGTCTCTCTCTCTCTCTCTCTGTCTCTCTGTCTCTCTCTCTCTCTCTCTGTCTCTGTGTCTCTCTGTCTCTCTCTGTCTCTGTCTCTCTGTCTCTCTCTGTGTCTCTCTCTCTCACTCTGTCTTCCTGTCTCTGTCTCTCTCTCTCTGTCTCTCTGTCTCTCTCTCTCTCTCTCTCTCTGTCTCTGTGTCTCTCTGTCTCTCTCTGTCTCTGTCTCTCTGTCTCTCTCT
>NC_140288.1:12094992-12132492 GCF_964030765.1 Micromesistius poutassou
AGTTGGCCTTTTCATTTTAGTCAACCAGGGGAGGCAGCAGTGACAACTACACAGAACAACTACACTACACGTTCATGTAACGCGTAGTGTGCGCACCGTGCAGATCAACTTCCGGCCGCGCAGCATCAGAATCTGCGACCGCACGTGTGTGTGAACGCGTAACAACATTTGTCAAACAGTGACAGGCAGACGTGCGCACGCTGCTTCATACGTACGCAGCTTCTTGTTACGCGTGACAGAGTTTGCGCACGTGTGAGCGCCTGACAAAAATGTTCAATTATCTTCATGCGAGCGTTAATGCGTGCGTTCGCTAAAAAACGCATGAATGTTACACGTAGTCACTACGCGTAGTGTGATTACCGGCGTGCAGCAGTCATCACGCGTGAACGTGCGCGTGAACGGGGGACTATTATAAGTCAATGAGGAAACTACATCACACGTCAGGCGCTGTCTGCTGCACAGGCGTCAAAGCACGTGGGTGTGACACGTTCAATTGATATGTGCGCACGTAATATGACACAATCCTGTGTGTGTGTGTGTGTGTGACTCCCCATCAAGAAGAAGCGGCCCCTTACGGGCTGGGTGGGGGCTGCGGCGGTCATCTCCTCCCTGATGGGGTGTCGCTGCTCATATGTTTTCAGGGTCCAGGAGCAGGAGAACCAGAAGAGACAGCTGGGAGAGGAGCTGGAGACGCTGCGGACCCCCCAGGACAGCAGGGAGGCCTCCTGCCAGGCAGAGACCCCCCAGGACAGCAGGGAGGCCTCCTGCCAGGCAGAGACCCCCCAGGACAGCAGGGTAGAGACCCCCCAGGACAGCAGGGAGGCCTCCTGCCAGGTAGAGACCCCCCAGGACAGCAGGGTAGAGACCCCCCAGGACAGCAGGGTAGAGACCCCCCAGGACAGCAGGGTAGAGACCCCCCAGGACAGCAGGGTAGAGACCCCCCAGGACAGCAGGGTAGAGACCCCCCAGGACAGCAGCGAGGCCCTGGCTATGGGGGGAGGAGAGAGGGGACAGGGTGAGGGGGATCGTTAGGGAGAGAGCGGGTGAGGGTGAGAGAGAGAGAGAGAGAGAGGGTGAGGGGGTGAGGGCATTGTGTGAGGAGAAGGGGGGTGAGGGTGTGCAGAAGGGGAGAGAGGGTGAGGGGGAGAGAGGGTGAGGAGAAGGTGAGGGGGAGGAGAAGGGGAGAGAGGGGGAGGAGAAGGGGAGAGAGGGTGAGGGGGAGAGAGGGTGAGAGGGGGAGGGGGTGAGGGCACCGTGTGAGGGGGTGAGGGCATCGGGTGAGGGGGAGAAAGGGTGAGGGTTGAGGGGGTGAGGGCCATTGTGTGAGGAGAAGGGAGAGCAGGAGAGACGCTGAGTATGAGGGAGAATACGAGAGGGAGATGCACTGTTTGCATATGAGGGACTCTGACCATCTGTGTGTGTGTGTGTGTAGAGAGGGAGGGAGACGGAAAACACACGTCAACACCGAGGGAGATGGCACAGGGGGAAGAGGGAGACAGGAAACTAGTTAGATTTGTTGAGAAAAAAAAAGAGAAGAAAAAAAGAAAAGAAAATGTTGACTCATTCAACGCAAGGTAAGGGAGGAATGAGCAGAGCGGGGGAGAGAGAAAGAGAAAGAGAGAGAGAGAGAGAAATGGAGAGAGGAAATGAGATGCTTCTAGCGTGTGTTGGAGTTTGAAGTGGGCATTTGCACAGCCCACGGTGCTTAGGCCCCGCACCTACGCATGTTTGGTTGCTATACAACAAGTGAGTCACACTGTGTGTGTGTGTGTGTGTGTGTGTGTGTGTGTGTGTGTGTGTGTGTGTGTGTGTGTGTGTGTGTGTGTGTGTGTGTGTGTGTGTGTGTGTGTGTGTGTGTGTGTGTGTGTGTGTGTGTGGTTAATGAATATTTTTCACTAGATAGAACTATGTAAACGAAGAGAACAGCCGTCCAATTCTCTGGCTCCTCTTGTCCTTGAGCGAGGGATCTGACCCTTAGCTTGAACAAGAGGCCACACAAAGCTGTGGGATTGGGACTGTACCTCACTGTGATTGGTCCTAGTGGCGACAGAAGGGCTTTTTATAATGTAACTGGGTCATGGGTTAGCATCCCATCCAACAATGATCTGGGTTTGAACCCCGGTTGTACAACTGGGGTCTGCTAAACAAAACTAACCTTCTGTATCTCGTTTTTCTTCTTCCCTGGATCTCCTCCTCCTCCTCCTCCTCCTCCTCCTCCTCCTCCTCCTCCTCCTCCTCCTCCTCGGGGGTGGGGAGCAGGCCGGGACGGAGCTGGAATGGGACGCAGAGTTTGACCTCCAGGACCTCCTGAAGAAGGATCTGGATGAGAAGCAGGAGGTGGTTGCCGTGGAATCTGTCGCCGCGACGACCAACCAGCCTATAGAGGAGGAGGAGGAGGAGGAAGCTGGGGAGGAGAGGTGGACAGTGGTGGAGGACCTGCGAGGAGGTGAAGGGCCCCGGGACACCTCCACCCCTCTGCCGGCCCCCTCTGAGGAGCCTGGACCCGGGCTGGAGACGGAGGGAGAGACCCCAGGTGAGCCGAGAGCCCCCCCCCCCCCCCCGTTGATGGATCTCTTTGGGGGGCTGGTTAGTCTAGTGGTGAGGGGGTTCCACTCCCAGCCGAGGTTCTGGGTTCAAACCCACCCACCCTTAAGCACACACACGCTCACCTCACCCTCCTCCTTCATGACCACCAGAACCAGTGGGACACCAAGTAGTACACACGTTTTATTTAGGTCTGGCTGAGGGTCTGAACCCCAACACTGAACCCCAAGGAAGACATGCATGTACTGCTTGCTCGGAGCTAAAGTTGACCCTGTGACCCAAAGACACGGCTCCGTGGTGGACCGCCCGTACAGCGGTGCTCACCCAGGGACGGGAGAGCAGGGTTTGTAACTGGCAACCCAGTGCACTGGGGAGGTCAAAGTGTGCCGTGCCCGGCCTTCTAGGGACTCTGTGTGTGTGTGTTCAAGCCTCCCCTCTCTGAGACCCATCTATGGCCGGGGAGGGCGACCGCTCAGACAGCCACTAGAACCTCCGTAATCCCCCCCCCCCCCCATCTACCCTCTGTCTGCATGACCGGCCCAGTGACGCGTAGACAGGCGGGCGTACAGAGGGCGACTAGGGAGCAGGAGGGGTGCTGTGGCATGCTTGTGTTCCGTTTCTTTTTTCCCCCTCTTTTGTTTTGGTTCTTTCTGTTTTCCGTGCCCATGTAGGGTCAAAGACAGCGCTGTATGTCCAACTCGGGCCGCGTCCCCTGGGTTCTTAATTAGCTGATACTTGGGGTCTTTGGGTTGAATCTTTGTTTTTCCATGTTAATATTTTGTGTGTTTTGTGTCCGTGTGATTAAAGCTTCCCCGGTCGTCGTGGATCCAGAGTCGTCCTTCACTTCTCAGCCTCTGCAGGTACCTTGTGTTTTGTTTCCATTTAAATGATTCTTAGTTTGAGAGCCTCCAGCTCCTTGACCGCACACGACTGCTAAACAGACTGCAGTTCTAGAGCGCTTCTCTAACCAGCGGCCGCTCATAGCGCTTTACAACACTTTGCCTCACATTCACCCATTCATGCACACATTCACACACACCGACGGCGGAGTCAGCCACGCAGGGCGACGGCCAGCTGGTCGGGAGCATGTCAGGGTGAGGGCGTCTCGCTCAGGGACACCTCGACACTCCGCTAGGAGGAGCTGGGGATCGAACTAGCAACAATCCGGTTAGCAGCCGACCCGCTCGCCCTCCCGAGCCACATGACGCCCCGTAGACATGTGTCACCCATCTGTCACGATGACAGAAGATGCGCTTCGCAGAAAGAGCATGTCGGACGTTTCGGGGGTTCACGTTGTGGGGTCAAATGTAAAGAAGCTGCCCCAAAGGTTAGAGAGAACACACACACACACACACACACACACACACACACACACACACACACACACACACACACACACACACACACACACACACACACACTCTTTAGATGGAGCTGGTACGCCGTGGCTCCGTCTCCACACGGCCTTCAGGAACCGTTCCAAATCACAACCTCTCCGTTTGGGGGGGGGGGGGGAGGCGGGGGCGCGTTCCACAAAGCTTGGATCCTGATTTACGAAAGCGAACATGTTCTCTCCTCCTCCCCTACTTCCTGTGGTGACAGGAAGGGGCATCCAGCGAGTGTCTCTTGAGTTTTCCACGCGCGCCTCGTTGTTCCACAACAACAGGACGGACACGCACACGCGCGCACACACACACACACACACACACACACACACACACACACACACACACACACACACACACACACACACACACACACACACACACACACACACACACACACACACACACACACACCGCCTTGGTATTCCTTTATGACCAAGGCCGCGGCGCAGCTTCCTGCTCCGGTTCTGACTAGCGCTCGGGTCACACACACGCCCAGCGTACGTGAAAACGCCTCGCGCTATGAGGCCGTGTGGTTTGGAGCCCCACGTCGCTGCTCGCTACTGTGCTTTAAATTCCGTCCCCCGGCTTCCTGTGTGTGTGTGTGTGTGTGTGTGTGTGTGTGTCTCTCAGGAGGCGGGGCTGTGTGACGCCCACACACACAGTGCCGGTGAGCGAGCAGGACAGGAATCGAGTGGCTCTCATTCTGAAGCCCTCCACCCTCACAGCAACAGTAAGACCGCTCTCTTTGTGCCTCTCTCTGCCGC
The DNA here is from genome assembly GCF_964030765.1 of Micromesistius poutassou. Taxonomy (NCBI): domain Eukaryota; kingdom Metazoa; phylum Chordata; class Actinopteri; order Gadiformes; family Gadidae; genus Micromesistius; species Micromesistius poutassou. The sequence continues at coordinate 12,099,689 of NC_140288.1, forward strand.
CACGTCTCTCTCCATAGATCTGTTTTCCGTCGCCCGCTCTCCATCCGTCGCTCTAGTTTCTGTCTCCATATGTATGTTTCACTCTCCATCTCGCTCTCTCTAGTTTCTCTCTCTCTCTCCATACATGTTTCACTCTCCATCTCTCTTTAGTTTTGTCTCTCTCCATATGTATGTTTCAATCTCTCTCTCTCTTTAGTTTTCTCTCCCTCCATATGAATGTTTCACTCTCCATCTCCCTCTCTTTTGTTTCTCTCTCTCTCCATATATCGATGTCCGTCTCCCACTCTCCATCTCCGTCTCCCATCTCTCAACCTCTCTCCATCTCAGTCGCACAATCACACTCACTTGAATTCCTCCTTCCACATGTCTCTCCCGCTCTCTATCGTCTCGATCTCTTGAGTTATTTGTTGTTCTCTGTCTCCGTGTGTATCTCTGTCACCCCTCAGTCGCCATCGTTATGCCATTCTGGATCACAAAATGAATCCACCTCCTCTCCACCACTCTGTTGACTCATCCCGTTGACTTTGACCGCTCTCTGTATCTCTTGTCTGTCGTTCTATGCCTCGCTGTCCTTACTGCTTTATTGTGCCGAAGTGTGATGACATGGTGGGGTTTGTATTCTGACCACTGAGGACAAATAGCGCACACACACACACACACACACACACACACACACACACACACACACACACACACACACACACACACACACACACACACACCTGAACTCTTAAAGGGATGTACACACCCTAAATTAAACTAGTTCAAACCTCTCTAAGGCCAGGGCTTATCATCAAGTCAATGCTTTTTCTCCGATATGATTCTGTTCATTCCGAAATGGCATTAAGGAGCAGGCGGAGGTGAGGGCATATTGCTCTGGGAGGCCTTTAGCCAGACTCTGGTCCTCTGGGCTTGAAACCAGAACCTTTTGTCTGGTATTCAATCACCTGAGCCACCACACCTCTCCTTTTCAAATGACATGGATTCCGTCCGGATATGTAATGCCAGCTCCCCTCATTCTCCCCTTGGTGTTTCAAAAGGCCCAGAATGCACCATTCCTCTCGCTGGCTCAAACCATGATCATCAGAGCGACCTGCCTGAAATGGACCAGACCGTAGCACCTGGCAACACCCCTCCTGGGACAGGAGAGATGGTACCTCCCATATACACTCCATCTTCATCACCACCGGGGCAAGAAACCATTGTTGAAAATGGCAGGTAAGGAATATGTTTCAATTGAATATCCGTTATGAGACCAGCATCAATCGGTCCTGTCAGAGCCCATCTCTCTCCCCATAACAAGCACGCTGTCAAAGGCTGGTCATCATCCTCTTAGCATATTATTTCTGCTGGCAGTCTGGCCTGAGGCGTGGGACTTATTTACCAGTCAAATTGGCTTTTATCTCTCTGGGTGCCTGAGATTGGGTGTGGTATATATTTCATGCTTTGCATACCCACAATGCATCTGGGGACAGACCCACCCCTTTTCTCTCCTCCTCCCTCTCCCTCTTTCACCACCTGTTCGGCACCGACAGACAGAGAGAGGGAAGAGGGAGACGGAGGGTCAGAGGCAGAGTTGAGCTTTCAGAGAAGGGTCTAAAAACACGAGGAAAAGTCTGGGCTTGGGTTAAACCTTCGACCTTTGACCTCTCACCCCTGCCAGCCCCCAGCCCAGTGGGGACCCCCACGGAGGAGGAGAAGGGGACGCAGCGTCAAGCGACATGAGCCTTGCCAAGGTCTGTATCCACAGGAAGTAGCGATCTGCGTCGGGGACCCGACTTCCTCTTTCTCACTTCAGCTGCCTCTTCCTCTTCCTCTTTTATCCACTCACCCGCCCCCCCACCCACCCTTCCCTTCATCACACACACACACACACACACACCATCACACACACACACACCATGGGGCTATGGGGTGACCCTACACTGGTTAAGTTGGACCGGATCAACTGGTGGCACTGGTTGCCATGCCAACACAAAGCTCCCTCCCGACCCACTTTGACCCCGAGAGGAGAGAGAGAGAGCTTCAATATCTGACCAACAATAACAGAAGAGCCAGTGTTGGCGGTCGGCCTGAGCTGCTTCTGCTTTCACAACAGTGTCTTGTTCTATCATGGCTGACGGCCGGGGCGCATTCAGCCATTAAATAGAAAGAAACGCATGTTTGATATATAATGAAGACGTGACAAAGATATATATATATGTACTGTATATATGACAAAGTCAACCATCGTTCTCACGATCCGAATGCAGCTGCCATTGTGATAAATATAACTGTCAAGTTAACTTCTGTCTGACGGCGGAGTGTGTTCAGGAGGAGGGGGCGAGCCACTGCCTCGTTATGTCACTCTGAGTGGTGTCAAAACTGTCCCTCTCCTACCCTTCTTACGCAACGTGTGTGTGTGTGTGTGTGTGTGTGTGTGTGTGTGTGTGTGTGTGTGTGTGTGTGTGTGTGTGTGTGTGTGTGTGTGTGTGTGTGTGTGTGTGTGTGTGTGTGTGTGTGTGTGTGTGTGTGTGTGTGTGTGTGTTTTGGGTCATAAGACCACCTGTCTGTTCCCACCTCTCTCTCTCTCTCTCTCTCTCTCTCTCTCTCTCTCTCTCTCTCTCTCTCTCTCTCTCTCTCGTACTCATTCTCTGTCTCTCTCTCTCTCTCTCGTACTCATTCTCTGTCTGTGTCTCTCTCCCAGAGCCCTACACGGGTAGGAGAGCGAGCCGAACTGGAGGACAGGTGAGTTGGGTATTGGGTGTGCTGGTAGTGTGCGTCAATTGTGTATTGTATGTGTGCTCGGTAGTGTGTGTGTGTGTGTTTGCTGGATAGTGCGTGTCTTTTGTTTGTGTGTGTGTGTGTGTGTGCGCGCGCTGAGTAGTGTTATCCATACTGAAACGCTACATTGCTGCAACATGCACTATTCAACAGTCACTTTATTACGTGTGTGTGTGTGTGTGTGTGTGTGTGTGTGTGTGTGTGTGTGCACGCTCCAGACCCCTTCCTGTGGTGATGGAGGAAGAGGAGGGTGCATCGCAAACCGTCTCGGTGCCCGTGGCAGGTAAGGTAACCTCTCCTGTCCAGAACGGGACGTCCGTTCAGACGTGGTCAGGACCGCGGATCAGACGCACCGCCCCCCCCCCACTTCTGGCCCCACACAGCCGGCTGACCCAGTGTGAAGGGCTGCTGTCTCCTACTAGCCAGAGAACTGAGACTTAATCATGAAGACGGAAACGGTTCTGAATGAACAGGGTGTAGTTTAGTTTAAAGAAGAGACCTCCTTGAATCACTCTGTTGGGTGAAACCGTCTGAGTGATAATCTATAAATATATATATTATCTATCTACAACCGCTTTCTATCTTTCTCTCTCTATCTCTAGATATTGTATTTGAGAAGGGACGGATTTGCCAGGAAATTGTCATTAGTGACTTCCAAAAATATCCGCTCAATCCACTCCCACTGTCTGTTTATAGTAAACGTTAATGATTATAGCTTTCATTAGTCTGATTGTTATTGATCAAGCCCACGCAGGGACATTCCGGAGCTCTTCATGCCTGAGGGTCAGCAGGCTGCAGTTCCCCCCACCGGCCAGCGGTGTCAGTAACGAGAAGGAACGTCTGATTCTCACACCTGATCCCATTTTAAAGGAGACATATTATGGTGTTTTCCCAACAAGTAAACATAGTATATGAGTTCCAGAAAACATGTTTTTGAAGCTGTTTGCTGGAAATGGCTTTTAGTAAAAAAGAAAATCTTGCCTACCGCTATTCCGCTCTGTTTCAGTCCCTCCAGAATGTGCTGTTTCTGGTGTCTGTAGCTTTCATGCAAATGAGCTGCTGCCCATCGACCAATGAGCTGTCAGAGTGAACCACAGCATGCAGGAGAAGTGATTGTTGCCGTTTGCGGACTGCCGGAGCTCTATATCTATATTATACAATATAATATGTTATATAATAATAATATATAATATAACATATAGGTATATAATATAATATCTAATATCACGGCCAAAAGCTATGTGCGCCTCGATGCTGTTATGAATCATAAAGACTGCGGCTGACGGTACTTCCACAACATGTAAAGACTCGTAGTGGGGGTTATCTCGGCCATGGTGGAGAAGAATTGGGGGGAAAGGGACTTTGGCTTTGACTCTCTGAAGTCCAGATTGAACCGCGACATGGAGGAGGAAGGGACTGTCCTCCCGGAGCTGAGCTGCCAGACTGCCGCCGACGCTCCCCCCCGCCGGAGCTGATGGACTGCCGCCGGAGCTCTAGCGGCAGTCCGGCAGCTCCGGTGGGGGGGAGCGTCAGCGGCAGCTCGGTGGACTTCCACCGAGCTCCCCGGTGGAGCTACGGAGCTGCGCAGCTCCATCACACGCCCTGCCAGGCAGCCACACGGCAAACTGACAAATTAGACTATTATCCATTTTTGTATGGAATCTCCCTGCTTCTGAAAAGCGCCAACATCTCCGCCCAGCGCTCGTCCGCTGGTCCGCAAGATCGTATCAATGCTCTGATAGGACGGGGATGGGGTAGTGGGTGGTGATATTCAGATGTGCCTGCTTCCTACGTAGGAGGGGGCGCCGAAACTGACTGGCTCGTTTGGTAACTGCAGGCGGGGTACTTTCAGAAATGCATTTCTCACTCAAAAAAGCATGGACGGACGTATTTCAAAGTTTGTATGCGTGTGGCAGCACCAGAGAGCCGAAACAACACCCCAAATCCCAGGAAAAAGATTGTTTTGATAATACGTCCCCTTTAAGGTCTGGATTCAAGTGCTACATTATTCATCTACATCATCTTTCAGGGTCGCACTCTTCTCCCAACGCTGTCCCCGGTGTCCAATCAGGGGCCAGCAGGGAGGACCACCTCTTTGAGTCCAGTCAATCAAAGGTAAACTGCCTTATTACTCAGAAGATGGATTTGATTGATCCATGAGCCACCCCTGCATACACACAATATTGTTATGGTCAAGTACAATGTCTGCTAAGTACAAACAAAAATAGATTTTCTTTTCATTTCTAGTTGAAATCCCCAAATAGTTCAGTGAGCTGCAGTAACTTAAGCTAGATGAAGTTACTGCAGCTGGCTGCCAGCGGTATGTCAATTGTTCACCACTAGACAAAGACGGATAGAATGCTGCCCTACCAGTCCCATGAGGGCGGATGTATGGGCAAGAGAAAAGGGCAGAGAGATTGACTAACCTGCAGCAGTCGGCTTTCACCAGCACCCGGTGCCTTACCAGCGCCTAGCTCCCACCGGCGCCCAGCATGCCTCCTACACCTGCAGGGGCAGCCCGCCAGCCAGCTGTGCTGGCACATAGCTTAGCATAAGTGGAGGTTAGCGTCGGCGACGGAGCCACCAATGGAGGAGCTAGGAAGTGCTGAGGTGCGGGAAGGCCTGGAGGGTCAACAGGAGGAGAAGGATGAGGTGTTCTCTGCTTGCTCCCTGCAGGACCAGAATCAGCGCTCGGGCAAGGCCGCTGAGGACCTGAGTGAGGGCAGTGAGAAGGACGGTACGCGGGCTGTTGCATTGGGTAGCGGAACCACGTTGAAACATACGACCATACGAACTACAGGACTACTGTACCGGAGCAGCTCTTGCTGTATTGTTAACGTGTTTGTTACTTACCTGCTTGTGTCTTTGTCTTGCACCAACAGTTTGGGTGCCATAGGGTTTTGTTTTGACAAATTGCCACCCAGATATCATTTGGTGTCGTGTTCAATCCCGTCTGTTGTCCCCTGAGTTCCTTGGGGTTTCCTCACAGAGCCTTCTTGTCTTCCAGAGACGTCCATGATCTCCGACGGCAGTGAGGTGGTGAAGGAGGAGCGGCACGGGTAAGGGAACGAGAGAACGAGAGAGATCAAATGATCCGTTTGTGTCGGTGTGACCAAATCTCACTGGAAAACCTTTTGTTGTTTCGTCACCTCACAGCCAATCTCCGACCGACAAGGAAATCGAGGTGAGGCTGCCATGAAGCGACCCTTAAAGCGCTGCATGTTGATGAGATGATGCCTTCAGAGTTTAGTCAGCGTAAAGGAAACAAGTTTCAAGTTTGTTTTGGTTTCTTCCAATTGATTGTCGGCGTTTGTAAGCAAAATGATAGGCCAATTGGAATGACTTGCCTTGTATTGTTTAATCGTTACCATGAATACTTAATTCAATGCAGTCACTCGTATGGATTTAAGCATTTTGTTATTTTTCATAATTGTACCTTTAAACGTTGTTGTGCTACCCTAGCGCGTTGTTAGCTTAGCGTGGCGGTGGCGTGTCCACACGGCGTGCATCTCATGACGCTAGCGGCTGACCTGCGCTCCTTCCCGCGGTCGGACTCTTCAGGTGGAGTTCCAGCGGCTGTCGCTGGGCTTCAAGTGCGACCTGTTCACGCTGGAGAAACGCCTGAGGCTGGAGGAGAGGTCCCGGGACCTGGCGGAGGAGAACGTCCGCAAGGAGATCTCCAGCTGCCAAGGGCTACTGCAGGTAGTGTGTGTGGGTGTGTGTGTGGGTGTGGGTGTGGGTGGGTGGGTGGGTGTCTCTCTCACCACCCAGTGGGCCTGATTTCCCACAATGCTCCTGCCCCTCCCTCAGGCTCTGGTCCCGCTGTGCGATGACGACAGCCAGTCCATGGAGATCGTCCGCCGGCTGCAAAAGAACCTGGAGATCCTGATCCAGTCCATGACCCGCGTCTCCAGCCGCTCGGAGATGCTGGGGGCCATTCACCAGGTCAGTCACTAACCGGCCCCTGGGGTCCACCCGGTCAGTCTGAACCCCCGACCTGGACCCCCTCACCTGTCCCTGGTGGACCCACTCACCTGTCCCTGGTGGACCCACTCACCTGTCCCTGGTGGACCCCCTCACCTGTCCCTGGTAGACCCACTAATCGGTCCCTGGTTAATGGGTCCCCAGGGACAGAACCTGGCCTACAGCCGGGTGCTCATGCCTGGTTCCGGGTCTGTGGGCAGGGGGGGGGTTTGACTCCCAGCCAAAAGGTTCTGGGTTTGAGCCCCAATGTCTGTCTGACAAGGAGTCCCTGAGGTCTGTCATTATCTTGTTCCCAATGAGCTCTCTTCATCGCTGTGTGAAATGACGTGATGCTGCTCTATGGAAACTAGGAGAGTATTGATCAGCCCTAACTCGGTCAAACAACCAGACTTTTTGGTGCGCTACGTTCCCCCCCCCCCCCCCCCCCCCTTCCCCCGCTCCGGTCTAACGCGGTCCGGCGGGTCCTCAGGAGAACCGCGTGGGCCGGGCGGTGGAGGTGATGTTCCAGCACGTGGAGAACCTGAAGAGGATGTACACCAAGGAGCACACGGAGCTGGTGGAGCTGCGGCAGACGCTCATGCAGAACGAGCGCTCCTTCGGCTCGCAGACCGACAAAGGTACGCCGGGGACACTCGACCCAGCACTAATGACCAGCACTCATGACCAGCGCTCAACCCATACCGGGACGGCCCATGTAGGGTCAGGTGAGACCAATTATGGCGCCGTCACTCGCGGACCGATCAGGGACGTGCGTCGCTGGTCCCGGTCAGCATCGTGTAATGGCACCTGGGAGAGTGGGTTGTTTTCAGCAGTAGCGCTGGGACCGGATGTATGACCATATTTGGTGAAACGGTTGGTGGAGGAGGTTCTTTTAAAGAGACACACACGTGCACGTGTCGTTTCTAAACATGCAAATGTAGACAAATAGACTAAATAACTTTTGGTTACCCTTTTGGTTGCAGCAGACTTCCGTGGAAAATCACCTTCATCTTCACTGTACTACAAGGTAGGCATTATCCTCACTCAGTCACTCACTCACTCACTCATTCTGTGGTTGATAGCTGTCAGTGGCTTTCTACACTGAATATATATATATATATATATATATATATATATATATATATATATATATATATAAATTGTTCCACTTTTTTTGACTAATGTCTTTAACTCGACAGCAAGGTTTACAACCCCAGTGCTGCCCACACACAATATATACAACCATATAAGACTACATTATGAAATATCCATTCATAATAATATAATACATCATTACTTTTTTTTTTTAATTTAGCCAAGGGTTTTCATATAATGTGTATCTGCATTCTAGGAACGAAACGCTACATCACCAGAACATTAAGATATGTATTAACTGATCCGGTAATGGACGTGTGAATTCAGACTGCGTTGAGCAGGCTAGCCCTTTACAGACTGCAGCTCAGGGGTTCATGTGGCCCATCGATATCCTACTTGGTATTTGTTTGACTTGCTGATTATCTAATAGTTCTTAACAGAGAAGAGGTGGTTGACTGTGTTGTTGTTGTTGTTGTGTTGTTGTCTTCCAGCCGTCTGCTCGCCGGGTTAGCATTGCAGCTATCCCCCGCTCAGGAGGGTCGCCCGGCTTCGACTCGGTGGGTGGGGTGTGTGTGTGTGTGTGTGTGTGTGTGTGTGTGTGTGTGTGTGTGTGTGTGTGTGTGTGTGTGTGTGTGTGTGTGTGTGTGTGTGTGTGTGTGTGTGTGTGTGTGTGTGTGTGTGTGTGTGTGTGTGTGTGACCTAGAGCTAGGTTACGTTAAGGCAGTACTAATGGATAGGGTTTATGATATCATAATAATCCATTGTACAAATGTACTCTCCCACCTGCCTCTAGAGTATCGCCTACACGTGCTATAGATGTTTCGTTTTGCAACACACTTTCACCTTAATTACATTCAGGGAAATAATGATCATGCATCTCATCTCTAATCAAGCCTTTGATGAACGCACAACGATAAGCATAAGCATAAATGTCTGCATATAAACGACGCAACCACAGCCTGAGGTCCTCATTGGGTCCTGATGACTCCGGTCCGTGACTCCGTGTTCCTGTCTCTCCATGCAGCCCAAAACCCAGGACCTGTCTGAGAGTGAGGCGGAGCGACTCACCAGGAGGTCTCCCTGGTGGGTACCCACTGATTATCACTCTTTATTCAACTCACTCCTCTGAGCACACTCCCCCCCCCCCCCCTCACGTAGGACCCTCTGTAGCTGCTCCAGGTGAGTCTGTCTGGAGGACTAACTGCAGATGTTTGTGGGTTCTGATACAGAGTTGAACCTGGGGTCGTTTGGGTGTGGGAGACATTAACATTAACATTTACATTCAGGGCATTTAGCAGACGCTTTTATCTAAAGTGACTTACAATAAGTACATTTGTCAGAAGAAAGAGAAACAACAATATATCGCTGTCGGTACAGTAAGGATGTTCATAGAACCAAGTGCCCAGCACTAACAATCGCCAGGTTAACCCATTCCCCGTATACAACAGAGATAAGATGCTACACAATGCTAAGTACTATTTAAGTGCAAGGTTGTACAACAAGTGAGGGGGGGGGGGGGGTGTAAGGGGGGAGGCTATGCAGAGTGTAGCTGAACTCTGAACAAGTGAGTCTTTTGCTGAGATTGGTGAGCGACTCTGCGGTCCCGATGTGGGCCGGAAGCGCGTTCCACCACTGCGCTGCCAAAACGGAGAAGAGTTGGGAGAAAGTATCAAAGGACGGGTGGAAGGGTGCAAGAGAGGGCCGCCCCTCGTGGTCCTGGTAGTTTCAGTGGAGGACGGCGGTCTGGCCCCTGGCCCCCCGCTGCAGGCCTCCAGCGTGGCCCCCAGGCTCTGGCCTCACCGGGGGGGGCCCGGCGTTGGTTTGCCTGACGCTGTCTGCCGTTGTGGTGTGCTGCGGCCGCTTTGCAGGAACGTGCCGGGAAAGAGCGGCTCGCGGCCCCCGCTCAAGCGGTTCATTAGCTCCGGGGCCTGGGGGGACCCGGACGAACCGGGCCTGGCCTCGCTGAACGGGTAAGACGCATGCCGAGCGAGGCATGCCCCCCCCCGGCCTCCCCGAGGCTGAGGCCCTGCTGAGGCTGGTTATATACCAGGCTGTAGATCCAAACAGGCCTTTAGATCTAAACGACTCTTTAAATCTAAGCCAGGATTTGGATCTAAGCAAGGTTTTAGATTCTCAACAAGGCTTTAGATTCTAAACCAGGCTTAAGGTCTAAACAAGGTTTTAGGTCTAATCCAGGCTTTAGATCTAAATCATGCTTTAGGTCTAAACCAGGCTTAAAGTCTAGACCAGGTTTTAGGTCTAAACCAGGCTTTAGGTCTAAACCAGGCTTTAGGTCTAAACCAGGCTTTAGGTCTAAACCAGGCTATAGGTCTAAACCAGGCTTTAGGTCTAAACCAGGCTATAGGTCTAAACCAGGCTTTGGGTCTAAACCAGGCGGTTTGGTCTAAACCGCTGCTGCTAAACATGGTGGTGATGCCAGGAGGCAGCCATGTTTGGAGTCTGTTCTGACGAGTGATTCCTGTCCGTCAGTAACGGGGGCTCCCGGGTCGGGGCCCGGGTGCCAGTGTGACCGAGGGGGTGTTTCAGTTGATTGACGACGGCGTTGATGGATGCCCTTGCAAAGTCAATCTGTCCTTGTTAGTGTTTGGCTGCGGTTTATTTTGACCATTTTATTACATCTACAAAATGTCGACACAATCCTGGTTTAAAATGATGTAGCTATGAACGTTGAATTTGCAATGCACACCCATCAAAATTCCAATCAAAGTAGACGACCCCTTAATGTTGTCTTGTGTCTGCTGGTGTGTGTGTGAACGTGTGGAAACCTTTCCTTGGTTTCCTTCGTTTGCATGAATTTGCATGTATGCATTCTGGAATTTGAATGGATAACATGCACGTGTGTGTGTGTGTTTACATGAGTATTTGTGTGTGTCTGCTGAGTGTACTGAGTATGGTGAGGCACCCAGGGGGTGGGGCAACCAAATATGTGGAAAGGCCACCCTTTGGCCACGCCCCCCGGCCACGCCCCTTCATCGAGTGTGTTTTGCATGTCAATGTGTGGTGCTCCCTCGCCCCCAGGGTCAGCTTCTCAGACCTTCAGTGGAAGGAGACGCCGGACCCCCCAGTGGCCGAGAAGAGGAGGTCCAGCCTCACTGAACTGGGCATCAAGCTGACCTCCTTCATTAGGCCCCTCAAGACGTTAGTCCTTGCTGCACACCCCCCGGTCGGCCCACCGCAAGCTAGCCACAGCTGGCTAGCCACAAATGGCTATCCAAAGCTGGCTAGCCAAGGCTGGGCTTTGGCTGGCCACCGCTTTGGCTGGCGACTGCTGGCTAGCCACTGCTGGCTAGCTGCAACACACCAGTCTCCGGCCGGCTAGCCTCCCGCTGTCCTTCATACTGCAGATGTTTCTGGTCCTCCATTGGACTAGCTTCTCCTGCTGCTCTTTGGGCTCTGGGGATTTTTGTCACAATGAAGGGAGAAACCTAATCCAGACAGTGGCCCCCCCCTGCTGGCCCAGCCTGGCTGTCCTTCCCCTGCTGGGTCTGTGATGGGTGTCACGGCCACTTCCCAGCATGCAGCGCCGTGATCTTGTCGACTAACCAATCCGCCCCTGAATGTCTTGTCACTAACTAACTATGCGTGTGCTAAACCGTCCTTTGCTGCACGGTCGAATCCGGTTTTGCTGTATTTCTTCGCTGTGCTCGCTGTTTGCCATTGGGAGCTAATTCTATGGTCATGGATTCTCTGCCACTGGACAAAAAAACAAAACTCCTTCTCTTCCGATTCCACGTCTTTCAGGAAACAGGAAGAGCTTTTTGTGATCCTGTAAGTGATGCGTGAAAGGTGGAATGCCACTGAGCGGGAAAAAATGGACAGAATGAATGTCTCCTTTCAAGGACCATTGACTGCTCTCATCATCACTGCATGATTGTTTCCTGCCCGCCCACCCCTGCGGCCTTCTCCTTCCTCAAAGCTCTCCTTTCACCTCCATTGTTCTCCTCTGTTGTGTGGCTGGTGATCACTGATGATTGGTCGTGGATGTTGGTGGATGTTTCAAAGCCGTCCGCGTGGTTCAGGGACGGTCGGGGAGAATGTGTTTTGTCCGAATGTGGCGGCTATTCCATCGGTCGATCAACGATCTGTTGCTGTTGCAGTTGCTTGCCGTTTGATATTTACTAACCGTAAAACAACATCCATACAAGCGGACTCTTGCGCTGAATGCTGTTGTTCATGAAGACCTCATCTTTCCCTCCAGGCTTGGTCCTTCCATGCTCCCATTTGGCTGCCTCTTACTCCTCCATTGGACCTCTCTGCCTTCTCTCTAATCCTCCTGTCCCTCCTCTTCCTCTCTTCTCTCTCCTCCTGTCCTCCTCCTGTCCTTCTCCTCTCTCATCCTCCTCTCCTACTCTTCTCCTCCTGTCTTCTCTCTCATCCTCCCCCTCTCTTCTCTCTCCTCCTCCTGTCCTTCCCCTCTTCTCTCTCATCTTCTGCCTCCTACTCTGTACTCCCTCTCCCTTCTTTCTTTCTCCACACTGATTCCTCTCTGTCTTCCTCTCCTTCCAGTCCTCTTCCCTCCCTTTGTCCATTCTATCCACACCTCTCCTGTCTTTGTCCACACATATTCCCCTCTCTGTCTCTGATATGCTCGTCTCTCTCTGTCTCTGATTGGCTAGTCTCTGTCTCTGATTGGCTCCCCTCTATCTTTCCTGCCTCTGATAGGCTCACCTCTCTCTGATTGGCTCCCCTCTCTGATTGGCTCCCCTCTCTCTGTCCTGTCTCTGATTGGCTCCCCTCTCTCTGTCCTGTCTCTGATTGGCTCCCCTCTCTCCCTCCCTCCAGTCCCAGCTCGTCTCCCGGTCCCTCTGCGTCGGACGCCCTGGTGTCTCCGTCGCTATCCCACGCCGCACTGTCCCACCCCAAGGGGGCGGGGCGCCCCTCAGGGGGGGCCCGAGGTGGGCGGGGCCTCTGGCTGTGGCTGGCCATGGTGGTGGTGCTGGCAGGTCAGTGAACCTCAGACGTTATGAAGCCCTCTGTACCGCCCGTTCTGAACGCATGTGTTCATTTGTTCATATTACCATTGCGTTTATTAATTTGTACATTCATGTTTAAATCTCAATTGAACTTGACCTGCGAAACCTTTTGTTGCTACAGTAGAAATATAATATTTCTGATTATTCATTCCAATCCAGCCACAGGGCGATGGCACCAATGTAACGTCACCTATTTGTTTTCTTGACTAAAGCACAGATTTCTCGCGATAGGAACATTACAGATGATTAACATTAGAGATTCCGATAGCAATTCTGAGAGCTGAATTGTTGTTCAATGGGAATGAAACTAATATCTGATACTTATGGTTGATACAGTACCACATTCTCTCCTATTAAACTGCTAATTCTAGTGCAGAAATCTCTCTGTGTGACGTAGTAGCATCTGCAGAAGGGGAGTCTAGCCGCAGCAAAGTGAAGTACAATACCAAACAGTAAAATCAGAGGTCAAATCAATGTTTTATAACGACGTCAAAGTGTTTTTGATTGCGTTACTTAAGAACTGAAATAACTATGAGGGTCTAAAAGGGATTGGGGGGTTCCCCTACCCTTAAATGTATGAGTGAGAGCTGGTCTCTCTGGAGGACAGAGACCAGCCGGCAGTAACTGTCCTGTGATGTATGAGTGAGGGCTGGTCTCTCTGGAGGACAGCGACCAGCCGGCAGTAACTGTCCTGTGATGTATGAGTGAGGGCTGGTCTCTCTGGAGGACAGAGACCAGCTGGTAGTAACTGTCCTGTGATGTATGAGTGACGGCTGGTCTCTCTGGAGGACAGCGACCCGCCGGTAGTAACTGTCCCCGTGTCCATGCAGGCCTCCTGGCGCTGCTGGCCTGCCTGGTGATGCAGCCGGCGGTGGACGCGGCGCCCGTGGGCACGGGCGACTCCTGGATGACCATCCAGCAGCTGCTGTGGCCCTACACCGGGCTCCGCCACAACGGACAGCCCCCCGTCTAGCCCCGCCCCCCCGCCCCGGTCGCCATGGAGACTGACCCGGGGGACCGGGGGCCCCTGGATCATGGACATGACTGTCCTCATGCCTGTGGATGGTTTTAGTTGGGGTGTGTGGGGAGGGGGTCCGTCATCATCATCGTCATACAGACTGGCTGATGCACAGCCGGGGGGGGGAGCAGCCCTGGGATACTTACACACATCACGTTTGACCAGACTAGACTCACTTAGCGTTTGCGTGTTTGTGTTTTGAATGAATAATACGACAAGATGAGCACTTGAAGGAACGATCACTGATTTATTCATCCTGTAAGCTGGACTCGTTTTCTCTCCGGTTTTGATGACAATCCAACCCGATTCCAGAAGATGTGATCGGTGCAGCTCAATAACACTTCAGAGGACGTTGGAGAACTCCCCCTGGTCAATCAGGAAGGTCTGATACTGTGTGGGCCTGCTGGAATGTTCCACTTTACACGGAAGGGGACGGAAGAATTTCTCCTTTTTACCAGGACATTATTTCTGAACGGGACCAGGAGCAATCCTTTAAGAGTAATATAACACCGCTAATAATAATGTTTTATTTGTGTTTTTTGAAATATATCTATTTATAAAAATGTTTGTTTCCATGTACGGATTGTTTTTGATCATGAGTGAGTGAAGCACCAAACAGATTTTGTTTTAAGTTGTTGCCGTGCTGTGCACCGTTTTTAAAGTCGTACGCTTTTTGTATATTCCAAAGAGGGTGTTTGAAACTTTGCACAAATAAAGTCGCCAATTGTAGAAAAATCTGTGTGAGTTGTGCGTGTATGTGTCTCAAATCTAACTCGAGTCATACTCCGTACCTACTATCAAATACGCAACCTAACTTTATACGTCAGACATAACCTGAATATCTTAGTGCCCCCAGAACTCATTTCACATCGTCCCCCTGTCTTTTCAAAGACAGTGAACCAGAGGAGCCACAGGGTTACTGCAATAGACCCTTTTCTCAACGGACAAACACAGGCGCTCCTCATAGCATGAATCATGGGTCTGCTTTCACGCATCAGGGCATGAGTAGTAGACTAATCTCCACTAGTTCATTGTGAATGAAAGGAGCAGACAAGAGTCGTCTCACTTTGCTCTTCAACAGTAGTTGAGCAGCCTGGTGGCACACAGCAGGCTCTGCACCGCGTCCACAAACAGGAAGTGGGAGCTTCTGGTCCTGGCCACGCCCTCGGGGCTCAGGCCGTCGCGCAGCGTGTCGATGAAGGTGGAGTGGAACTCGGTGTCGGGGCTGAGCTCGGCCGAGAAGGCCGCGCTGCCCTCGGCCATCTGCAGCTTCTGGCTGCGCTGGGCCCCCAGGAGGTACAGGCTCCAGTGGCCCCCGGGGACCGGGGCGGGGCCGTGGTGCTCACAGGCCTGGGGGGGGGGGGGCAGAGTGGGCGGTGGATGAGGAGGGCACCGGAACACGACGCTAATCATGAGGCTCTGTCCTGTTATTCTTTCGATTTCGCATACACTTGTTTTCTAAATGTGCAGACGTTTTCCCTCGAGCGCCATGTTACCCACCACGTGTTTGTCTCACCTGTAGGACCATATAATCGCCTCCACACCTGGCGTTCCACTGGCTCCAGGAGAAGGCCACGGCGGAGGCCTGCAGGGCCATCTGTTCGTAGGCCGTGTGCTCGCTCAGAGGGTCCTGGGAAGAACCACAGGGTCAGGGGAGTGTTGAGGACGTTACGACCAGGGGGAGAACAGTGCTGGGTTTGATTCCCAAACCGATGTCTTACCTTACCCTACCTCACCCATCGAGCTGTCTCCAGTCACTCAACTTCAGATTCACTTTGCACGTCTTTCAATAAGATCTCATTTGATAGAGCGTGCTGAACCTGTTCTCATTAACCCTATCTATGATCAGTCCATCCCCCAGGAAGAACCTGACACGATGGCTCCCTGAGGCCTGGAATGGAGTGTCACCAACTTCACCTTTCAGGTTAGGGTGGGAGAGGCTACAAAACAGTGTCAAAACAACTCCTGTCTCCTGCTCCAGTCTGTCTGTCTCCAGCTCCAGTCTCCTGCTCCAGTCTGTCTGTCTCCAGTCTTCCTCCAGTCTGTCTGTCACCAGTCTGTCTGTCTCCAGTCTGTCTCCAGCTCCAGTCTGTCTGTCTCCAGTCTGTCTGTCTCCAGTCTGTCTCCAGTCTGTCTCCAGTCTGTCTGTCTCCAGTCTTCCTCCAGTCTGTCTGTCAGCAGTCTGTCTCCAGCTCCAGTCCGTTGAGGTCATCCTGTAGTTCTCACAGGGCCCACCTTGCCACAGGAGCGGACGTATCGGTCCGTGTGTTCGTTAACGAAGAGGTTGAGGCCGGCGTTGGCCATGGCCTTTCTCAGGGCCCCGCAGCCCATCCAGCGACCCTGCAGGTGGGAGAGGACCCCCTGCTGCTCCACCTGCAGCATGCACTGGTGCCCCTGCAACGCACGTTACCACATGCTAACACACGCTAATGCACGTTAACTCAGGTTAACACATGCTAACACACGCTTACACACACTAACACACGCTGAAACCCGCTAATTCACTCTAACACACGCTAACACACGCTTACACACATTATCGAGCGCTAACATGCGCTAACACGCACTAACACATGCTAACACACGCTAACACGGGCTAACACGCACTAACACATGCTAACACACGCTAACACACGTTAATCATGATCGTACTCAGGTCAATCCAGCTTTGGGACAAAATTGTTCTTCACTAGATGTTATAATTTTTTTATTACTGGGAGTGATTATTTAGATCCATAAATAATTGCTATTTGATTAAGGAAACTTGGTGTGAAGGAGTGTGAGTGAGCTAATGTCTTCACTCAGCTACATTCGACCAAGAGGTCCTTTAATGAACCATTCCAAAACAGTGCACTATTAGGGGACATTTGTTTTGAAGGTGAAGGTGAAGGTGGTAGTCTCCCCCCCCCCCCCCCCACCTGGACGGTGATGCTGAGGGCGATGAGCGCTGAGCTGACGCTGAGCCGCGCTGAGTCGGGCCCCAGCGGCTGCAGGGTCCAGGCCTCCAGGGGCAGCAGGACGTACGTCTCCTGCAGCAGCACGAAGGCCCGGAAGGAGTCCATCCTGAAGGAGACCTGGACCTGGTCAGCCTGGTACGACACGCCGCTGACGCCCGCCGTCGTCCACTGGTTGGCTGAACAGTCAGTCAGTCAACAGTCAGTGTGTATATGCATATGATTCATACATATGATTCATTCATACTAAATCACTCCAGTTTAATGGTGAATGTTAAATGCACCGCATTTATACTGCCCTTTTCTATCCAGTGGCCACTCAAAGCGCTTTACAACACTGCCTAACATTCACCCATTCATGCACACACTCACACACCGACGGCGGTGTCAGCCACGCAAGACGACAGCCAGCTCGTCGGGGGCAGTCAGGGTGAGGGGTCTTGCTCAGGGACCCCTCACCACTCCAGCCAGGGATCGAACTAGCAACCTTCCAGATACCAGCCAACCCACTCTACCTCCTGGGGCACATGACGCACCGTGAGAAGAGGCTTGGGATGAAAGCATTTAGTACAAGTGACTAAATGTAGCCAGCGAGATACGCGCCGTATAACGCCCACTTGGGCCGACCACATGGGGTTCCCAGCGGGACCCTACCTGTGGGGTCCCAGAGGGCCACGTGGGGGGCCTTTAGGAGCAGGACGTGGTCGGGCACGGTGAGGGACAGCCCCACGGGGTCCGGGGCCCCGGGGTAGGAGTCTGGCGGGGTCCCGGAGCCCTCCTCTGGGTAGGGGAGAGCCTCCAGGCCCCTCTCAAGCACCTGGGGGAGACACAGGCCGTCCTGGGTTAACCGCTGCTTGGTACTGTTGGCTAGGTGCTTCTACTCACTAGTCAACTGGTTTGTATTGCATCTTCCTGGCTACTCTCAGGTACTTTATGTACAGACTCACTCTCCTGGGCCATTTAACTTGATCAGATGAACAACAGCACATCAAAATCGGCACACGAAGGCAGATTAAGAGAACCCATGTTGTAAAAATCGTGCTTTGGCTCCGCCTGCGCTGTGGAGGTTCTCCTTGAGGATCAGGGAGCGGAGCAGTAGGACTTGCTGTGGGCGTCACAGGCTCCTGAACTGTGGTGTGGAGGCCTTCATGCTCTGCTCTGGTCCTCTACTGAGAGGCTCTGCTCTGGTCCTCTACTGAGAGGCTCTGCTCTGGTCCTCTACTGAGAGGCTCTGCTCTGGTCCTCTACTGAGAGGCTCTGCCCTGGTCCTCTACTGAGAGGCTCTGCTCTGGTCCTCTACTGAGAGGCTCTGCTCTGGTCCTCTACTGAGAGGCTCTGCCCTGGTCCTCTACTGAGAGGCTCTGCTCTGGTCCTCTACTGAGAGGCTCTGCTCTGGTCCTCTACTGAGAGGCTCTGCTCTGGTCCTCTACTGAGAGGCTGCAGAGTGTGGTTCCACCTGTCGGAGCTCCCAGCCCCTGGCCGGGCTGGCCTGCGGCGGGAGGCGGAACACGTCGCAGTAGTAGACTCCGCCCAGGGGCGTGTACCGGTGCAGGTCCACCGCCATCGCCGCGGCTACAGCCTCCACGATGTCAGGCTCCTCGGGTCCAGCTGGTGCCTCCTCGCCTACCAGGAGGAGACAGAGAGAGAGAGAGAGAGAGAGAGAGAGAGAGAGAGAGAGAGAGAGAGAGAGAGAGAGAGAGAGAGAGAGAGAGAGAGAGAGAGACTTTGTCCTCACCACTGTTTTACTATTTACACCACACACCCTTCATCCCCAGTGACTGACAGTGAATTTGAGATCAACTTAATGTCAGTAAGGAGTCTGGGTTCCCCGGGTGTACGTTGATCTGTACCTGCTTCCATCTGTGTCTGGTCCTCCTCTTCCTCCACGGGCCTGGTGCTGCTGCTCCTATCTGACCGGACGCTCCCCGCACTCTGAGGGACACACACACGCGCACACACACACAGACACACAGGCACGCACGCACACACAAAACACACACACAGACACACAGGCATGCACGCACACACAAAACACACACACACACACACACACACAGACACACACACACACATATACAGTATATATAAATACACGCACGCACACACACACACACACACACACACACACACACACACACACACACATATATATATATATATATATATATATATATATATATATATATATAAATACACACGCACACAGACACACACACAACCACGCGAACACACACACACACACACATACACATACAGTATAAATGCAATAGAACGTACGTGGCTGAGTGCCCAGACCTGACAGGACCTCACCTTCCTCCCGACAGACCCCTGAGCCGACCGCACCTCCTCCTCTGTCCCGTGGGTAGGGCTCTCTTCCTTCCCCACCCCTCTTCCTCCTCCTTCGCCTTCTCCTCCTTCCCCTCCTTCTCCTCCTTCTTCTCCTCCATCTCCCGTCTCCCCCTGGTCGGGTGACCCTGGTTTGGAGGAGGGCTCCTTCTCTCCTCTGGACGTCCTGGGAGACGACAGAAGGAACCAGTAGCCGGTGAGCTTGGTTTAGCTAGTTGGTTTAAAGCGGTTGGAGCAGAAGACTACTGTTGTGGGAGCTGTATTACTAGCAGCAAATTGTACATTATTTACTATACTACTAGCAATCTCAATTCAACGAGTCTAGTGATGATTAGTAAAACTGTACAGTATTTTGTCTGCGGTTGTGATTACCCAGGTCATCTTTGATTTGTATTTTAATCAAAGGTTTGGATATTCCGACTCATTCAAGGGTTCTAATTTATTTCGATTAATTTCTACAGTGAAAACATAAAAGCTCTAACATAACACATAAGAGATTATGCAGTCACCAAAACCATGTTAAATTATGAATTTCATATCTTCAATTCCAGTAACCAGTTTGTCTTTACAGCTTTTGTTATTCTCTGCATTATATTGACCATTAAGAGGAAGTCAGCAGCAATCATTTCCACACAGGAATTTCCCACATGTAATTATTCATCTGAGCATCATTGTGACCACACTGTGGTTTAGCTGTGGTTGACATAATGGCATACGGCTTTACTGTAAACCAAACCTACAGTGTCACAACAGAACACATGAGGACATAAAGTAACCACTAAATAAATAAACAGTTATCACAGCACACCTGCCAAAAAGCATTCCAGGAGATTACCTCATGTAGACAATGAGGCAACGCCAGAGTGCTGTCATCAAGACAAACCACACCCATCCAACTCTCAACAACCTCACTATGCAATATGTTCAAGTGTAATAGTAGTATTAGAAACAGTTTAACTAGGAGTAGTTGGAACAGTACAGTGGTCAGTGTGGCCTGATGGTGGTAGTAACAGTAGTAGGGTTAGTGATGGTGGTAGTAACAGTAGTAGGGTTAGTGATGGTGGTAGTAACAGTAGTAGGGTTAGTGATGGTGGTAGTAACAGTAGTAGGGTTAGTGATGGAGGTGGTAACAGTAGTAGGGTTAGTGATGGTGGTAGTAACAGTAGTAGGGTTAGTGATGGTGGTAGTAACAGTAGTAGGGTTAGTGACGGAGGTGGTAACAGTAGTAGGGTTAGTGACGGAGGTGGTAACAGTAGTAGGGTTAGTGACGGAGGTGGTAACAGTAGAACTAGCAGTAATGGGGTTAGTGACGGAGGCAGTAGTGACAGTAGAACGGGGGTTAGTGACGGTGTGACGGGAGGGTCAGGAGGAGGACCTGCCGCTGACGGGCCGCTCCCCCAGGGCGGTGAGCCTGGCGCGGGGAGACAGGTGGTCGTAGCGGGTGTGGAGGATCCGCAGGGCCACGTCACTCAGGGCCAGCAGCTTGGGGAGCTCGAAGGCCAGGCCGGCCTCCTCGAAGTGGAAGCCCTTAAACCTGGAAACAGACACAGAGGAGGACCGCAGCAATGACATGTATGTTCCCATTCGGCCGTTTAGCAGACACTACAACCCAAAGCGCCTGACGGTGAATTCATTATTATTTATTAGAAGCACGCTGGGTACGCACCGCGGGTTCTTGTTGAGGTTGGCCCAGACACACAGGGTGACCTGGTCGTCCCTGACAACCGTCGCCATGTTGCCCGACTCGATGTCGATGTCCGAGCTAGCGTGCTAGGAGGAAACACAACGAATGAACGGACACAGTCAAACAACACGGTGACGGAGTGTGTGACTGGGTAAGCGTGTGAATGAGTGAGTGAGTGAGAAAATCTGCACTCACACAAATCGGTGTGTGTTAGTGTGTGTGTGTGTGTGTGTGTGTGCGTGTGTGTGTGTGTGTGCACGCCTCTGTGAAGTGGTTCATCCACCTTACGTTGAGGACCTCCTGGGCGATGAGGAGGTGCTTGTGGTGCACCAGGTCCTGTAGACAGTGGATGTGGTCCAGGAGCCTCTGGCACTCCTCCTCTTGCTCCACCTCCTGCGCCTCCTCCTGCTCCTCCTCCAGGGCCTCTATCAGCTGGGGAGAAGGATGCTCCTTCATGCCTGACCTCTACCCCGGCCCCCGCCTTCTCTTAAGATGCAGGGCTGTCTAGCAGTGAGCCAGGGCACTGTTGACTCCCAGCTGAACGGCTCTGGGTTCAATCCCCAGTGTCCCCAATACACCTGTAGGCACGCCCTAACCCCTCGCTGCTCAGTGATAACATGTCTCTTTAAAAGATGGCCTCTAAATGATCACATGGTTCAGCTATTCAGCAGATACTGTTCCAAAGTTACCTGCAGAGATGAATCCCATTAATTCATCATTAATTATTAATATTAGAGCCAGGGCCGTAGCCAGGGTATGTGAAAATAGTGAGGTCGGGCCGGCGGTTTGCAGCTTCAGTCGCGGGGGTTCAGTTTTGTTCGGGGGGGGGGGGGGGGGGTGGGTGGGTGGTGTGTGCTCGGCTACCCCATGCACAAACAGATATCACACACGGCGGACACAAAGTTACAAATTTACTCATCTCAGAGAATTTCTCATTTTGTGTTTAGTGTCTAATAACATTTTTATCTCTAGAGAAATGACCGAGGTCCAGACCTCGTGACCTCATCGCTGACTACGCCCATGGCGGTGGGGGGGGGGGGGGTGTGGACATTGGGATTCAAAGTGCTGGACCTCTGGGCTGGGTGTGGAGCACCCTACCCATGGCACGCTCCTGCCCACCCAGCAACGCCCTCTCTCTCACCTGCAGGGCGAGGGAGCACTGCCGCAGGGCCGGGGCGGGGTCCACCTCGGGGTCCTCCCTCCAGAGGCTGACGTACGTGTTCACTTCCTGGGTCTGGGAGGGGTCGGGTCGGCCGTCACACCGCATGAACCTATCCCACTGGACACACGGGACGGCATGACTCTCTCTCTCTCTCTCCCCCTCCCTCCCCTCCCTCTCTCTCTCTCCCCTCCCCTCCCTCTCTCTCACTCACTCACTCACACTCACCTTCGCTTTCTCTCTGGTGTCAGCGAGCCATCTCTTGACTGCAGCTTGGTTTTTCTCCAGAAGATGGCGCACTTCGTTCAGCTCTTCTTCTCTGCGTTCTCGGTCCTTTTGGAGGGTTGGCAACAAATAAACTTATATTATTACCATGGAAATGGATTTAATGAGTGTTTTTAAATATTTATCGGCTACCCCACGCACAAACAGATGTCACACACGGCGGACACAAAGTTACAAATTTACTCATCTCAGAGAATTTCTCATTTTGTGTTTAGTGTCTAATTACATTTTTATCTTCTAGAGAATTGACCGAGGTCCAGACCTCGTGACCTCATCGCTGACTACGCCCATGGCGGGGGGGGGGGGGGGGGGGGGGGTGTGGACAATGGGATTCAAAGTGCTGGACCTCTGGGCTGGGTGTGGAACACCCTAACCATGACACGTTCCTGCCCACCCAGCATATATATATATATATATATATATATAATTTTATATTTCTATACTTTGACGAGGGACGCTATAAATAAGCAGGTGTTTCAGTACGCTAAGTGCACATCATCAGTCATCCACTGGCCTTTGCCTCCAGTCTCTCCGTCCCCTCCTGCTCTCTCCTCTCCCGCTCCAGCCGCTCCTGCCGCTCCTGCTCCCCCTGGAGACGTGCCGTCTCTGCAACACAAACACAGTCCCCAACAGTGACCCCCAGACCAGTGGTTCTCAAACTCTTTCCACTAGTGTACCCCCCCTCTGAGATATTTCTTCAGCTGTGTAGTACCCCGTTCACCGGCACAAAACATTCTTGGGAGAGAAAATAATAAAAAATGAACATAAGTAATGTATGTTGAGTTTTATTTGGCATTGTAAACGTGAATATTATAAGGTTGCAAATACTGACAATTAAGTGAGAAACATGGGCCTGTGCTTCATACAACTGTTGCCCAATTTTCTCCCCACAAAAGAAGCAGACCACCAGGGGAGGGCCAGAGCATGTAGAGGTGAATCCCACGGAAATATATTCTTCCTAAGACGAAGACCACATTTTGGTGTTTCTGGATGCGCTTTCAATTCCACAGATTCTCCTTTCTCCTTGTTCTAGATTTTCATTTCAACCAATTTTTTTTTGATTTTCTATCGTCTACCTTTCAGAATTCAAACTCGCTCAGGGTGAAACAAAAAGGATAGTTAGCTTTTTAATTTAATTTCATTTAAATTTTTTCTTATCTTCTGAGTACCCCCTGCAGGACGCCACAGTACCCCTAGGGGTACGCGTACCCCCCCCCACACCCTCCAGACACCGGTCTGGAGGGGGGCTCCGACGAGGGGAGAGGATAGGTACCTTCCTCCTGAAGCCTCCTCCTCTCCTCCTCCTTCTGGAGCCGTCCTCTCTCCGCCTTGGCCTCCTTGCTCTCCTTTGCACCCTTGGCTGATCCCTTGGCTGATCCCTTGGCTGATCCCTTGGCTGATCCCTTGGACCCTTGGGCTGACTTTTTGGCCGACTTTGACACAAAACCTTTTAGTGTCAGTATACATGGCGACACATCAACGGAGGTCAAAAACGATGTTAATCTTGTGAGGGAATTTTTTTTTTTAATTGACGACCACTGTTGCCAAATTGGGCGGGAAATCTGGCCCAATCTGGCAACACTGCTGACCAAGTTGGACGTTTTTACATAGACTGACATAACACTTATTTATACTTTCGAAACTTTTAATTGTTTGCATTGATAGTGGTTGGTAAGAAAGTAAAACTACAAAAAGACCTCCATTAAAGGCCTACGTTAACCATGACAGCTTGTATTCGTACAATAATGAGCGTTTTTTCTCACCATCTTCTCACCAACTGTTATCAACGTCTGTAGCGTCCCGGGTGCCATGGATACCGCGCATGCGCTGTCAGCCCGACCGTGACCGGTTGCCAGTGGTTGCCAGATTGGCAGGGAAATCTGGGCCCAATCTGGCAACCTTGCCGGTGGCCTACGTCAGCAGCCGGGGCCACGCCCCGCGGAAACGGTAAACAGCCTCCTCGTAAATTACTTTCAGCTTCAGCTTCTAAACAAGAGGACGAGGACTATCACAGGATTACCGGGTTTATTTTTTAATTTTTTTTGCTTGCTGTGAAGTCCTCATAGAAAGAGATAAAAGTAATTATGATATGTCACTGAAATGTTTTCAGACACGTGCGTCATTAGCTAATGTCACACCGCGCTAAACACTGAGGGTGTGTTTGACCCCCTGGGGGACTGTGTGTACAATACATACTGTATGTACACACAATACATACTGTATGTACACACAGGTGGATACTATTTAACTTTAGCGTTCCTCCTTTCGTTGACCTTGTCTGCATAACCAGGTGAACCCCGTTCTTCCGATCTGTCGTTCTGTACTTATGTATGTATTGACCTTTGTTGTGTTCTCAGCGGTGTGAACCTCTCCCCCCTCCCCAACATGGCCAACCCCCTCCGGTCAGAGGTGATCGCACTCTACAAGCACGTACGTTTAGGTGTTTACACCACTGAGACACGTGTGATGACAACACAGCAGAACTGTCAATCGCTGAAACCATCTCCATGTGTCTGTCAGTCTGTCTGTCTGTCTCATGACGACACATGTGATGATAACACAACGGAACTTCATTCCCTGAAAACCATCTCCATGCGTCTGTTTTCTTCCTCTCTTCAAGTTGCTGTATCTCGGACGCGATTACCCCAAAGGAGCGACTTATTTCAAGGAACGACTGCATCACGCCTTCATGAAAAACAAGGACGTGACCGACCCCGAGAAGATCAGGACCCTTGTGAAGAGGGGAGAGTTCGTCATCAAGGAGCTGGAGGCGCTCTACTTCTTAAGGAAATACCGCTCCATGAAGCACCGTTACTATAACGAGCATGAAAAGTGATTGACAATAGGCCTGCGTTCTTATCAAGTGAGTTAGGCCCATATATTCAGTACAAGTTATACAACGGGACATATCTCAACGTTCAACACTTACCGTTTGTTCTCCAAACACCATATGCCTTTATTGTTACCCCCAAATGATAATTGATAGGTCAGGGAAAGATTACGTATGAGAGCAAGATGCTCTCATACACACCATGTCCCCCTGCTCACTCTTGCTGCAGCGTAGACATTATGAATTCATTCCACATTCACTGTGGGTTACACTTCCACAATAACATCACAGCCATACTGTAATTATTATGACAATTCCTCGTAATTCTCATTTTCGTTCCGTGCAAATGCTGATGCCAACACTATGATTATTTTAAACTTGACCGAAGGCCTACGGGTGTATATTGTTTCATTGTAGATACAATTGTAAATACATAGACACGGATTGGTCCTTCGATGCCTGTCGCTATGTAAAGCATATTTAAATGTTTTGTGTCCCGTGGTGCAATAAATAATTATTTTGTAATTTGCTCGACGATATTTATTCTATTAACTTAATGATTTTTTTACACACATTATCAAAACTATCCTTCCGATGTGATGTTACTGTCCTATAACATCAGGTCGTAGCATGTCCTTTGGTCAAGTCCAGCTCGACGTCAGAAAAAGCCAAGTTTGTGTTTCCCATCTTCCTCGCTTCGTTCTTTGTGAGGTCGAAGTTTCTCGTCCGGCCAGCAACCTTTGTACAGAGAGAACACAGCCAGAAATCAGAGGTCAGATGCAGTTATGAAATCCCCATAGACTCGGTGTCATGAATAGCTGCACGGTGTCTGTGGTGGAGGGTTACCTTCTCCTTGAAGAATCTGAAGACGTGATAGGACGTCGTGTCTTCTTTCATCAGCGTCAGCCGAGAATCAACGTTCACCTTCCAGCCCCCTGTTTCAGGAGAGAAATGCAAGTCATGAACAATAGGCAAACAAATTCAGTACCAATGCAAACCATTTATATTGTTAATTTAATCTACTGCAAATCGGAAGAAATACAGTTCTTTTTAGTGTTAGGTGTTTTAATTAGCCTGGTTCCAGTCTTGAGGAGGGGTGTCTTGTTTGTACCTGATAGTAGACTAACGATCACGCCCACTGTCAGGGCTGTGAGGGTTCCTATTGGGCTGAAGTACATGTAGGACACAGAGTACCAGCTGTCCGCCAGCAGAGGCCTGCCAGTTCAAAGGAGGAATAAGAAAAACAGGTGGCATTATTTTGCAAAAAGGTTTGAGCATGATTAGGGATCATTAACACTAAATCAGGTTACAAAAACCAGCCTCACATACAGTGATAAAAAAAATAGTGAAAAAAACAGCGGCAATCAAGTCAACACTGAATCAAGAGATATTTTGCTGAACAACTAGGTCATTCCGTTTTCTTTCTCTTCTAGATGTAGAATTTTGCACACATGTTCGATTATATTTCCAGTTATCTCTCACGTTCTGCAAACGTTCTATGGCGGAACACGGAAGAAAGTGTCAACTACATCAGTTTTTTTTTACCCTTATTTCGATTTCATGCCTTTGTTTGCATTGTTCCCTTTTGACAAGTAAAAGGTCAAACTTATTCAAGGGACACGGAGTCAAGCACATTGCTTCTATAGGCTATTGTGCTACAATATATACAGTATGTTATCCTAATGGTATGACCTGAGGACGCTGCTCTCTGGTGAGCCTGGGGTGACGCTGCTCTGTGGAGGGGGCAGGGTGGTGCTTTCTGGGGTGACGGGGCTGTGTGGAGGGGGCAGGGTGGCGCTCTCTGGGGTGACGGGGCTGTGTGGCGGGGGCAGGGTGGTACTCTCTGGGCTGAACGTGCTCTCTCTGGTGAAGGTGCTGTGTGAAGAAGGAGGCAGGGCCGTGCTGCTCCAGTTGGAGACGCCCGTGGAGAGGTTACATCCAGCCGTGCTGAGGTCCAGTGGCCTGCTCATCCCAGCGGGGGGAGGGTAGATCTGGGCTCCGATCCCCACCCACAGGGCGACCACCAGGCCCGAGAGCAGCCCCAACACGGCCCCCTGGAAGAGGAGGGGGGGGGGGGGGGGGGGGGGGAGACAAACAATGTTTTTTCCAGAAAAGTATATTGTTTTATATACTTTTATAAGCATCATGCCTCTCACATTAGTAGAGCAGAATAAAAGCTACCCACAGTTTAATGATGACTTACTTAATTAATGATGAATGATGAATTAATGATTAATGATAGTTTAATGATGACTTACTTTGGAATTAGCGAAAGGAACCAGGATGCCCAGTGTGAAGAGACCGAGCAAAGGACCGCCGATGACGCCAAAGATGGTGATGGCTGCCTGTCAGTGGAGATCACAGATCATCAGCGTCCACACACCTGCTCTGTAAACACTATGTCCTAGCCACTGAAGCTGCTGTCAAACCAGTATCACTAATAAAGCAGCTACTATTTAGCAGAAGCTATCAAGCCAAGCGCCTTACAGTCAGTTCAGATACACTACCCCGCCCCTTATCTTATAACGTGTTAGTGCAGCTCTGATGTACCTGCAGCACCCCCCCCATGAGGGAAGCGATGGCCGCCATGGCGATGCACAGAGCCCCGTACAGCAGACCTGAAACAGCACGGAGGCACGGGGGACAGGTCACAGCAGTACTTCCTGCTTACTTCCTGGATTCACATCACTTGTTTCAGTTCAGGTTCATGTTAATTATCTATGTAATACATTGTTCAAATAAATGTAATGGACTGCATTTATACAGTCTTTTCTCTAACTAGTGGCCACTCAAACAATTTACAATGTTGCCTAACATGACAACATTCACACACCGACGACGGAGTCTTCAGGTTACCAGCCAACCCGCTCTACCTCTTGAGCAGTGGCGTACTTAGCCCTTTGGGGGCTCCAGGCAAAGCTGGACGGAATTGTTGACGGGGGGGGGCAGGGGATGATGCCGTAGCGGAGTCGCGGTCGGCCGGGATTGTTGCCGGGGGGGGGGGGGGGGTCGTAGCGGAATTGCGATCAGATTTTTATAAAGACAATATAGATATGGGGAAGAAATATAACGACGGTAATTTGGGGGCCCCAAAAGGCCTCGATGGGGCCTTCTATCGGGCCTGGGGCTCCAGGCAAGTGCCTGGTTTGCCTAACAGTACAGATTTTTATAAAGACAATATAGATATGGGGAAGAAATATAACGACGGTAATTTGGGGGCCCCAAAAGGCCTCGATGGGGCCTTCTATCGGGCCTGGGGCTCCAGGCAAGTGCCTAGTTTGCCTAACAGTACGGTCCGCCCCTGCTCTTGAGCCATAGGCCGTCCCGCTGATGCTGATCTTTTTTTAGTCATATGTATTTTTAAGGGCAGAAGTTACTTACTGAGGCCTTTGGATGCCCACGACAGGTGCTTCTCTGACAGATGGATGTAAGGTCTGACCAGGTCTTCTACGGTGACCGCGGTCAAGGCGTTGATGCTGGACGAGACTGTGCTGCAACAGGGGACGTCATGCTCACGTTAAAGAGCAACCCATCACCGACATACCAACTGGAGAAACGGCGCCTCCTCTGGTGAAACACAATACTGCAGCGTTTCTAGAGATCCATCGTGAACACTAGACCTTACATCCTGCACAAAGGCTTGTGGACATCACTCTACCACCTCCAGAAGAAGAGATCTGGATTGTGAAGATCCCCAGGTGAATGGATAGCATGTAACATGAAAGACTTAAAAAAAAGTACTTAGCATTGTGTGGCATCTTATCCTAGCTATCTTTGTTGTACACAGGGAATGGGTTAACCTAGCGGTTGTTAGTGCTTGGCCCTTGGTTCCTCACTGTACCAACGGCGATATATTATTGTTTTTCTTTCTTCTGACAAATGTACTTATTGCAAGTCACTTTGGATAAAAGTGTCTGCTTAATGCCCTGAATGTGAATGCAAGACGATCGATCGACTCGTCATGTCTGAGTACGTTGCTGTGGGAGAACCTGAGCGAGCCGCTGTATGCCGCCGCCACGAACAGCCCCGGCACGCCCGGGTAGCTCCTCAGGATGTCCATCACCAGGTAGGGCATCAGCTGGGGAGGGTCACACGGGCACTGGCTCACACTCAGCATCCACGGCATACCAACGGCCCAGTGTACACAACACTCTACACCACACTAACCTTAACCTGATCATACCTAAACATATTCATCCATAACCTAACCCTAAATTCATCACTGAAACGGACCCCCATCAATCCCCAACCTATCCCGAATGATACTAAGGTTTCCCCTTAGTCATAACCTTATCTAACCCTTACCCTATCGACCCCTAGCCTAACCATAACCTTATCTAACCCTTACCCTATTGACCCCTAGTCTAACCATAACCTTATCTAACCCTTACCCTATTGACCCCTAGCCTAACCATAACCTTATCTAACCCTTATTGACCCCAAGCCTAATCATGACCTTATCTAACCCTATTGACCCTATTGACCCCTGACCTTATCTTACTTTTACCCTATCGACCCATGAATCCCTATACTAACCACTATTAATCTATTAATATCTAACCTAACCCTATCTATCCCTAACCTCACCATAAGCTGGCTGTGACCAGAAGCCTGCCCTCCAGGCCCATGCTGCAGCTGAAGGCAGCATGAGGGCAGGTGTTCCCCTGCACTGTACCTGGTCCAGAGCGGTCACCTGACCCGTGCTCCAGGGGTCACAGCTCTTATAGATGGAGTAGAGACACAGGCCCGACATCACCGAACACAGCAGCACTATCCACAGGCCAATCAGGTTGAGGTACAGAGCCCTGGCAGGGACACACAGTGCGGGGTGAGAAGTGCAGCCATTGGCATGTATTATTATATCGATCAAATGCAGAAATATAAGACTCAGTTATACACACACACACACACACACCCACACACGCGCACTCCAACAGGACTTACAGTCTGGCGTGGGTGATGGTCTTGCAGGAGAGGTACCGCTGGACCTGGGCCTGGTTGATACCGTACACGCTGACCCAGACGAAGGTCCCCCCGACGGTCAGGGTCCAGAAGGTGTGTCTCCTCAGCGGGTTCACGTCGAAGCTTCACAGACGGAGACGGAGAGCGTGAGGAGTATGGAGAGGACGAAGAGGGAGTCGAAACACGGGTCAGCTGGAGAGCTCTCATTTGATCAACTCGTTTGTACAGTTCCAGGATTCAGACACAAGCTTTGCCTCCATGAACATCATATTAACTCAAATAATGACCCCATACTTTCTGTCTACACAGAGTAACCTCAATATTTGTTACACTAGCATCTCATTTAAACAGTTAATATGTTCCTTAAATTGTGCAATATGATATTACAATTACAATTTAATAAATAAATAATAATTGAATTGTACATTCCCGACCATTCATTGGTCCACTGATTCAGCTACACTGGTGATTAGCTCGTGGCTAAGGCAGTGGCACACTCACTCCCAGAGGTTGAGCCTGCCTCCCTGCTGTGAGTGTTGGACGATGCGGTCCATCCCTCCCTGGAGAAGCACAGACCTGATGATGACGGCCATGAAGCCTGCCAGCATCACCCCCACCTACAGGACAGAAAAACAACACTATCTTCATCTGATGCTTTCATGTGCACCGTGTCCATATGTAAATGTTCCCGGAGCCTGTTCACTTTCTTTTCATCTACACTGTGGTACTTATTCACTGCAGCCGTCACTTTTCTTCAAACCTACTTGAAGTGATTAGTTATGAGGATGAACCATGGAGCGGTAAGTGGCTCAGGAGGTGAAGCGGGGTTGGCTGGTAACCCGGAAGGTTGCTAGCTCGATCCCCGGAGTGGTGTCCCTGAGCAAGGCACCTCACCCTGACTGCTCTTGACGAGCTGGCTGTCGCGTTGCATGGTTGACACCGCCGTCGGTGTGCGAATGTGTGCATGACTGGGTGAATGTCGATGAATGGCAATATTGAAGCGCTTTGAGTGGCCACTGTAAAGCACGATATAGTCAGTTTACCACAGTGCTAACTGCGATATAAATAAGTGGATATTTAACTTCCATTTTCCATCCAAGATGTTCCATTTGAGCTCAGGCCCCTGGTGATGTGAGCAGGGCGGACCAAACCTTGATGTTGTTCAGTATTCTCCTTTCATAGATTTAGTGGTGGTGAGATCATTGTGGCTAAACGTGGTCTCCTGGAACATTCCCATCACAGTGTACCGGTTGGCCTTTGTGCTATTCTTAGTCAGGTCAGTGGCTATGTCCCATTGAGCGACCCCTTCATTATCTGAGTTCTGTGTGGGAATGCCAACTCATCCAACCTTAATCTGGATCATGGTCAGCAGCACCTTGTGGCTCTTACCTGGAACACGTCCGTCCACACCACCGCCTTCAGACCGCCCTGCAAAACCACCCACAGGTGACATCATTACACGTGGGAAACCACGTCTGAACCACGGCTCAGCCAAACCTCCAGGCTGCGGTCTTGCTGAGCCAGAGAGGCGGAGCTTATGGCTTAGAAGAACCAAGCCCCTCCCCCTATGACAACACATGGTTACAGGTAACAGCTTTCTTAGGTCACTTCTTGTAAGTATTGTATTCATCCATATATGTCTGCATGACGTCTACAATAAACAGTACATATAGATATATACCACTATATATATCTGGAGATAAAAGCTGATTTAAATTATACCAAGGTGCAGTAGAATGTGCAGACAATCCCTGTGGAGATTACTGCTCCCCATAGATCCATGCCGGTCACTGAGGGGGAGAGAGAGAGAGAGAGAGAGAGAGAGAGAGAGAGATGTAGTTTAGTTCCAACAGGTAAAACCCTCATGCAGGTTGGAGTGCTCTCACATGTGCACCCACCTTGGTTCAGAGCCAGCGCGGGGGTGTAGATGACAATCCCGGTGTAGAGCACCTGTGACAGAGACAGACCATATATGGACAGACCCTCAAAGCACAGCAAGAAGGTGGATAATCCGGAGCATGGGTTGGATGTGTTGTGGTTATGTGACAGTGCTGACTCACGGTCTGAACGATGAAGAGGACGGTGCCCATCAGCCTGGTGGCTCTGTTGAAACGAAGCTCCAGGTACTGCGGGCAGACATGGCATTAGGCACATTGAGTGACAGGCTTAGGGTGTCTTGATGCATCAATGAGTCAAACCCATGTTAGTTTCAATAGAGATTGTTATATGGACAGACTGAGACCATGAATGGAACATGGAATTATATAATTGATTAATGCATGAATTTACATATTTAATGATTCATCCAGTCTGAGTATACATGTATCAAAAACTAATGAAACACTGTTGTCTTCTATCAAACGCTTTTCATTTAGTTTCTGGGTCAGAAGGACTCGCCATATTTCAACATGAATTCATTAAGTATCAGTTGGACAGAGGTTCTACTGAACAATGAACAAACCCCCATCCCTCTGCCTCTGACCCGGGGCCGCGTCCCGCAAGGACGTGCTCCACGCATGCTTCAATGTCACTCGTAGCTTAACAAACCCTTCATTCGCTATTCAGCTATTCATTCGCTCAATAGCGAATACACTGACTGGATGTCTAACCAGTAACTACAAACAGGACTTATTCTTAAGATGGTGGAAGACTACACTTTTCTTTCACCAGGACTTAAATATACAACACATGGTAGGCTATACAATACAATATTACACCATGTTGGTCTGAGAAACGCTGGACCGCACAGGG